>NC_061117.1:177418997-177583645 GCF_002878395.1 Capsicum annuum | reverse complement strand
ACATACTACCTAATTATGATAAAATTAGGTAGTATGTGTTTCATTCTCCTAGATTTTAAATGGATTATTAATTTTGATTCAATACTAGATATTAATGTAATTAAGTAGGCTAATCTTTGTGGGTTTTCTTTTATTTTATTTAGACTTATATATTCTGAATAATTACTAATTAAAGATTCTTTGATTTTTCTAAAAGCTTTTCTATTTAAATGGTCTTCGCATAATTAATTTAATAATTTATATAATTTATAGGTAAATTCTAATAACTCTAACATAAATTCTAACAATTCTAACATATATCTCACTTCCGTATCTTTTGAATTACTGGGCTCTGATACCATTTGTAGGGGGTGCGAATATTTAATAGATCTAATAGATTTATTAGGCTATTTGATCTTTGTGATACATTTTTTGATTTATCAACTAGTATTAATCTCAATCCAAATCTCCAATGATACCTTTAATTGTTTCTTTAAAACAAAAATCAAAATATCTTTTTGAATATTTGGAGAACACATTATTTCATTTGTTGAAGTATTTTCTGCTTAGATTTTGAAGACATAATTCAAATGAGCTCCCCACCACCGAGAAGTCATCCATAAAGACCTCCATTGAATCTTCAACCATATACGCAAACATTGACAACATGCAACTTGTTATATTTGACAAGATACCAGACTATTGTACTGTATATTTAAATAGTTGGTCCAAATCAGAGTTTTGTTTGTCCATTCACTCATACAATTTTGGTGAGGGGATCTTGGAGCTGACAGACTCTTAGTAGCAATTCCTGTGTTTTACAGAACTACGTAGTTAGCATAGGTTTGAGATGTTAACCTACCAGACCGATACCACACAACCCCTATAGACTATTCTACCCATAACTTCTCTTTCAGATACTCAAAAGCCTCAAGCATGCTTCAGTAAACTCAAATTTACATAATTTATGGGGGACTCGAACCTCCCTAATCAAGAAATATGAATGAGGGGGACTCAAACCTCCCTGGTCACTTTAAACCATATCCAAAAATATGACAATAAATTCCAAATAAAATAGGCCAACTAATCTGAGATACCCAATCATTCCAAAGGAACAACCGATGAAGGATCACCTATATACTTTCTCAATATAGAGACAAGGAATACCAAATGAATGAAGCTCAAACTAGAAGACAACTCCAATTCATACGCAATATTATTGAGATTTGAGCTATGAGTTATCGTATATGGGTTGCAAACCCCCATGGGTCCTATGCTAAGAGCTACGACCTAAGATTTATCGCTATCTATTTTTTTATTTATTTAATTTTGGCTTAATTTTGATTATTTTATTTAACTATATTTGGATATATTATTCGCTCAACTTGAGGCTTTCTAATTAAATATGAAGACTGGTCAAGCATATTATCCAATGTGAATCGAGTTTAATCGATCATACTAATGTTTTGGAAGATGAACTGCGTGAAAAGCAACAACCTCATGTTACTAATTTTTCAATTCTTGATACAATGATAAATACATTACGGAGTGTTAACTATTTGTACTTGCCATTTTAAGTTGTGCGTAGTAGTCTTAATTTATTCATTCATTTCTTTCAACTATTTGGTGTGTAACGGGCAAGAATTATTTCAAATACATATATTGTTGTAATGGGTAAGAATTCTTTATCTTGCTGTATAATAAATTTATGTTATTTTAATTTTTTGAATGACTGACTAAAAATATGTTTTTCTCAGACATTATGGAGACACAAAAGCTGAACATAGAAATTCTTACGACCAAATAAGGAACCAAAAAAAAGTTTGCATTTTAGTTGTTTGCTTTGCTAGTCATGTAAAGATAAAAGTATATGAAACAGTTGGGACACGGATGTCAGGAAAGATATGACATGTATTCCCTTTCTCAAAAAATGACTTGCTTTGTTTTACCAGGGTTAGTTAGAAAGATATAAATACTTCACATAATATAGCTAGCACATTATTATTTTATTAATTCACATAATATAGGACTAGTAGACACTAGGATATATGCTCCAATCTCCTAACAATTTTATATTTTAATTATATATATATGTTATATTTGTGACTGCATGTCAAAATTAAAAAAATTGATTGTTTATGTTTGTACTGTTCTATCATGTTTTGGAGTCAATGCAGGAGTCTATAGTAATAACTTGCAAATTAAGTTCAAAACTTTTTCATCTTAACACAATCAATCAAGTTTGTACAGAATAAGAAAACACTCTTAAATCTTGACAAACATGTAATACACATGTGATTATTCTTCAATTATATTAAAAGTCTTAAATTTTAGACTTTAAATCGAACAATCATGATTTAAATAAGAAAAATATCAAATATTTATAATATTCAAATTAATATTTTTAATGCAACACACGTTGATTAAATTAGTTTTTTAAAATATGTGAAAGATTGAAAGATATGTTAAATTATTAGATATTTAAATTTACTTTGAGAGAAAGTAAAATTATTAATAAAAATATTAAGTGTGGTCCTAAGACAGGTGTTATTTTAATTGATTGCAAGTACAACCTTTTCTTGGTACCCAAGGAAACATTAATAACCTTTCATTTGCAGTTTCACCGCCTAAAGAACTGTATAAATAGCAAGGCTCCCTTCAGCAGCTAATGACCACCAACCAAAAATATATTATTGCTTTCTCTACTCTCCTCACATTTTCACCCTTTTTCTTTGCCTTTTTTTTCATTCATAACTGTTTTGTTTGATCCCCCTCTTTTAACTAGTTGGGTTTGTGTATCATTTATATTTGATTTCTGTATTCTCTAATTAATTTTAGGAAAGAGTTATTTATTCTTTTAAAAAAAATTTATATTATTAAATTATTTTTTAGGATAGTATCTAACACGACTGAAATATTCTTTATATATTACTTATAAATATTATAATAATAGTATTTTGATTTAATATTCGGTATTGTTATTTTGATACTAATAAAATAATATTATTATAGTTATATTTTGCATTGTTGTCCCAATATATTTGATTACATATATTTTTCTTTCCTTTTTTCCTCCTTACTTTAATCTACATTTCGTTGTCTTTAGCTGGAATAGAAAAAAATTGAATTGACGATGTTTTATGAACTAATTTCAGAGAGAGATAAAGAGATTTTAAACTTGAAATTGAAAGGGTTCAATAATGAAGTAGCAAACTTCTCGTATCTTTTTCATATTATTTTGTTTGGAGATTATGGTATTAAAATGAAAGTGTATCAGTAGTCGAATGATATTTGTATAACGTACACGTGTATAATAAATACATTATTATACATAATTATACATTATATATACACGATTTATATAGGGGTGAACCTACGTAATTTGCATAGAATGCTCAAGCACCTAGTCATTCTGATAAAAAATTTATACATGTATATAGAAAATATATTAAATTGGTTATAATATAATGATAAGCAGTCATGGGCAAAAATGCTGATGGGTGCCTTAATTTTGATGTGGGAGTTAAGATCCTTATGTTCTGCTAAAATGTGGTTTTGATTTTCTGATAACTAGGGTATTTATATTAGCATCATAACAAAAAGTTTACAAATAAGAATTTGATAGCACTGTCATTATAATATTTGAATTTTGGGTAATATTTACAAATCATCCATCATTAGATAAAGAAGTAGTACTAGTAGGGATATTTATAAATGCACTAGGCGGTAAAACTCTTAAAGTCTTCACCCGTCTACTCGCAAAGTCTCCTCATTTATCAACCCGTAAAATGTGTAACATATCACGAGGAGGAGGCACCCAAAAAGTAGTAGCTGTCATAGCTGAGGCAGTAGGAGGTAAGGTGGATGGTTATGCAGTAGAGATGACTTTTTTTGCTAGACTATCAGGTAGTCTATTCTGTTCTCTGTAGATGTGGATTATTATCGGGCTAAGATGCGATTTTGATTCTTGATAAGCATATTTCTTGCAATTAATTTAATGGATGATTGTGCAGTATAGATGACTTTTTTTGCTAGACTGTCAGCTAGTCTATTATGTTCTTTGTAGATGTGGATTATTATCGTGCTAAGATGCGATTTTGATTTTTGATAAACGTATTTCTTTCAATTTATTTAACGAAAAAGGGCATAAAATGACTTTCAACTATGTGAAATGGTGCAAAAATGTCCTCCGTCTATCTATTGGGCCTAAAATATCATTCTTGTCTACCTATTGAGCCTAGTTTGTCCTTTTATTTAAGAAATTTTTTTTTATAATACCACAATTTATCTTTATTAAACTACATAAAATTTCTATCAATTTTATTAACATTAACTAAATAAATAGTGCACAATATCAATTTTTCGTCATTCTAAATTGATCTGATAAATAAAAAAATAAAAAATATAAATAGTCATTTTAAAAAAAAATTATTACATATACATAGCCGTATTAGTTGGTTGTCAGATATAGCATATAAAATATATACTTTTATAACAAATTCTAATATATAAAAAAATAATTATATATTAAATTTTCATATTTCTTATTTATTACTTATTTTTATTGAAGCCTTTGTTCATTATTTTTTATATACTATATCAGACACACATATACTACTTTTTTTTCTTTGATTTTTATGTTTGACTTTTTTGTTCTTTAGAAAACATTTTGTTTTATTATTTTTTGTTTAAAGAAGCAAATTCTTTTTAGGTTTTTTAATCGGATTCTTTTCTTATTCTCTTAAAATTCCAAAAAACAAAACCCTTTTCCTTCTTATTTCTCAGAGAACGCTACACAACAGCTCCATCAAGTTCAAGTCATCAACAACTATAGAAAGCTTTCCACAAAAAATAAAATAATAGTATTTGATATTTTAATTTTTGATTGAAGTTAGATATTAAAAAAAATATGATTTTCAAAATTAAGGTTGAGAATTTTCAATGTTTATAGTTAGTTATCTGAAAATTAGATTATAGATATTATTTTTTGTTATTTGATTTGATGTCTGTGAAAGAATGCAATATTTTTGTGATTGAAAAATATTTTTTTCGATATTTCAATACTTATCAGAAAGTGTAAAATTCTTTCTTACTAAATTACCTGATTTGAAAATTAAATTTTGAATAAATTTTGATTATGCTCAGGATGAATAAATTTGTTATAAGTGAAAAAATTGAGCAGTCAAATTCTAATTCTACTCATTCATTTGCCAGTTTATTCGTAGCTTCAGAAATTTCGACGAACACATTTATTTTAAATATTGATTTAAAATTTCTGAAGTTGGTTAAGAAATTAGAAAGTCCATTATAAATACAGTCCTAATATACGTGACGATGTTAGAGCATATTGTATTCTAAAGAAGTCTTGTCAACTTACAGATCATTTTTTTCCTAAAATTAAGTTTGGAAAAAAAAACATCAATTTTGTTCTAATTGATTTTAGGATTGTAAGTGATTGGAGTATAATATAATAAAAGATGTTTGCATATTACTTGTGTTGCTATATGTTTTAAAATGAATTTGAAATTCATGAAAATATGGGGGATTATGTTTTTACCACGGCTAGCTTTAAAGCTTGACATAAGGTTATTTAATGAATTTGGTTCTCATTTTGGAAATGTAAATAGTATTCACAGCAAGAGTTTCAACATAATTCTTGATTTAATGAATCAATTACAGTCAATATGTACATCTCTTGACAAGCACTTCAAGAAAAAAAGGAAGTGAATCTGAACGCTACTTGAGTACTTCAGTTGATGTAGCAAGAATTTTTTTGAGACAAGGAGTATTATTTTGTGGACATGATGAGAGTTGATCTTCTTCAAGTCTAAATTTTTCGACTGAAGAGTAACACGAGAAATTATCAAAAATAGTTTATTGTCAGTTAATTATTATATGTATAATTCATATATAATCTTTAAAGTTATTAACTAAAAGATATAAAAAAAAATAGGATGATGATAATGATGCTTGAAGAAAACCTAGAAAGATAAGAAGACCCTATTTTTGATACTAATTATTAGTAGGTTGTTCCTACAAACTATTTGATCCAAATATTTAAAAGATTATGAATGAAGTTGCCTTCAAGAGCTTTCCAATCTTGAATGCAACATAAGCATCAACACAGACATACTGAACTTAACCCTCTTCGAGCTCCCTTTTATTCCACTTACCTAACCATTACATGTAATTTTTTATCCTCATACAATTTGATATGGACTCCATGTCATCATCATTGTATTTATTTTGATGATGAGGATTGAAATATTTTTTTTCCTCCTATGTATTAGTACAACAAAATACATGAAGCGTTATACAAAGAACATATAAAAATTTATTAAGAACCCATATAATCATCGTGTTCACTGATCTTGAGTGAATTTATACGCCTAAGCACCATAACTTATCCATATTTTATCTATGTTTAGAGAACAAAGTACCTAGTTTCTTATGTTTTTACTCTACTTCTATGTAATTGAGCTAACCGATGTGATTAGCATGATTTTAGGTATTAATGAGGTAGATGAAGATATAATGGGACTATGGAATGCCGATGGCATATGACACAAGAGAGAGTAGCAATCTGGACCAAATGTGGCGCCTAGAAACTATGTCCAAGACTAATTTATCATTTATAATTAGTTCAGGGACTTACAAGGAAATTATGAGAGAAGAGATTATTAAAAGACTTAATTGCTGAATTTTTATTCATTATTCATTATTTTGTATTATTCTGAGAGAGGAGAAAGGCGGCTTAGCTTGAGGAGAGAGAGAGAAACGTTTTTCTCTCTTGTTTTCACTATTTACACACCAAGACCATCTTCTAGTTTTTGGTATGATGAATAGATTTATGATGCTTTCGTTTTATTCATGAGTAGCTAAGTTTATTAGTTAGGGTTATGGAAGCCTTGTAGCATACAATCTATCACTTTGGGTTTGGAATTCATTATGCATTGATTTTTTTACTTCATACTCTCTTCGCTTATCTTGAATTATCGTGGTTGCAAACATAAGGATATGCCTAAAGTGCAACTTGCTCAAAAGAAAGTTTGATGTTCGGAAAAGAGAGTAGTGACAAGAAAATAGAATTACCAACCCCTATTTTATAAGTTAATGTCTTAGCAGGATTAACTACTTGGAGATGTTGTATTGTTTTCGGTGAATGCTTTTGATTCGAGAGAACTAAAGTGAATTAGTCCTTGATGATTGAGAAACACTAGGATTATGTTATTAAATACAATACGTTTCTCTATAAGCACGATGCATGTATGAATTCATAAAGCCCATAGTTAGTAAGTATTAAAAACTACAAGGTGGACATAACCCTAGCTTGCTATTTCTCTGAATTTGAATACTACTACACATATTTCATCTTGTTAAACTGAAACCATTAATTTGTGAACTGAATCAAATCCCCCCTATTTATTTTATGGAAACGAACGATTAAAAGTCAACTAATCTGCATACAACTTAATTAACACCATATTCCCTTTGGAATTTGACCCCAACCTAGTTGGGTTATATATTTGACAACGACCGCTTACTCTCTCGTAAGAGAGGTGTAATTTGGGCGTATCATTCATTAAATTAAACATGTACCTCATAAGTAAACTCAATAAGAAATCGTAACCCGTGCCCCATTCACAAGAATTTGTACAGATTTAACATTGTACAAATTCTGCAATTGTATGTGAAGAACGTTTCTTCTTCTCAATTCATTAACTGACAATATCTTCATATCTGATCAATGCGATTAGTAAATATTTTCAGAAAAAATACCATGAAAATATAGAAAGAAAAGTCTTTGTTTCACTATGAAATAAGTTTATTGTTAATAAATGAATTTTAATGATCGCAAAACAAACAGAATCGTATAGTCAGTCAAAATAAACGCAAAAACAAAGAAGAACTTCAATAAGAAAAACCTACCGAATAGGGTATAAATAATATATGGCAAATTTCTTCTCTTATTTTATGAGGCTTCCCATATATTTTAGGAGTTTTAATTTCTTTCTAGTTATTTTAGAAGTATTTAATTAGATTAAATAATAATTTAAGAAAAAAAGGTGAAAAGACGATTTTGTCTACTGAGGGGTATTTTAATGAATGACAAAAAGTTCAAACATCATTTCTAAAGCCCTTCACAATTTTAATATAAGTAGTTTAGCTGCACGTGCCTCACACGTGTAACTTTTGATTATTTAAAATTAAACGATTTTATCTATCACGAGGTTTTTAATGAAGTACAAAAAGTTTAAAAGAAATATTTTATCGTAAGCACATATATATATGAGAAAAATAATTACATTGTTAAATTCGAACATACGAGAATATCAAACCTAGAAATCAAAATTCACGAATAAAACAGATATAATAATGCATGGTGTGTTAAAATTAAAATCACTCTCTAAGCTAAAGAAAAAATAATAAGTCACGACAACCAATAGAAAAGGAAAAACAACACAAAAAAGAGAGAGAGAATAACATACTAACCTAGCGGATGACAATTACAATGGTTGAGGAAAACACAAAATACAAGTGTGGGATGGGACAATATATATTAATATAAAAATATGTTGAAAATTAAACCAAGTCCTAATTTAAGAAAATAAACTTACCATATTTTAAAGTCCTAATCCATTACCATATTTTAAAATCCTAACCCATGTATTCTAGGATTCAAAATTATCTATATAATTAAATAATAATTGGAGAAAAAAAAAGTGAAAAGACGATTTTGTCTATTGTAAAGTGTTTTCATGAAGGGCAAAAAGTTCGAATCACTTTTCTAAGGGCCTTCACACTTTTAATATATTATAGATATAGATTGTTGGTTCAAAAGGATAAAACTTACCGAATTTTGTATTATCTAATAGATTTGGTATCTTTCGAACTATGAACCAAAATTAGACCGATAAAATTTAGGATTATGAATCAAAATTAGACCGATTAAATTAACTTACTGTTATGATATACATCAATTATAGTGAATGTCTATCAAGATCTATCAAAATCTATTTGATATCTATCAGGATTTGATGTATCTGTCTTTTAGTGTGAAACTAGGAGCAAATTTTTCCTATAAATAGAAGGACTTCCTTCATTGTAAATCATCCCTCAAGAGAAATAACAATTACTCTCTATTCTCTATTTTTCTTTTTCTCTATTCTTTTTTTTTATAACACATTATCAGCACGAGACTCTACCATCTCAAATTTGAAGGCTATGGCTAAGATATTATTTTTTCTATTTCTTCTATTGGTTCCCTTTTCAATATGGCTAACAATCTTAGGAAGTGTGAGTTCATTGCCCCTCAAAGTTCGGGCAAGAACTATATTTCATGGGTGTTGGATGCTGAAATTCACCTAGATGCTATGGGTCTTGGAGACGCCATAAAGAATGAAAATACAACATCTAGTCAAAATCGTGATAAGGCTATGATTTTCTTGCATCTTCATCTTGACGAAATTCTAAAAATTAAATACCTTACTACTAAGGATCCACTTGTATTGTGGACTAGCCTAAAAGAAAGGTTAGACCACTTAAATATGGTCATCCTCCTAAAAGCATGATATGAGTGGATGCATCTAAGATTTCAAGACTATAAGTCTATTCATGAGTACAATTCTGCTATGTTCAGAATTTCTTCTCAATTAAAACTATGTAGAGAGACGGTCAATGATAATTATATGATGGAAAAGATGCTCTCCACTTTTTATGCCTCGAATGTGCTATTATAGCAGCAATATTGAGAAAAAGATTTTAAGAAGTATACTAAACTGAGTTCTCTTCTTCTCGTGGCTGAACAAAATAATGATTTATTGATAAAAAATCACGAGAACCGACCTACTGAATCTACACCATTCCCTGAGCTGAATGATGTGCACACTCACCATGCTAGGAGTGAAAAAGGTCGCGACCCTGGTCGTGGACATGGTCATGGTCATGATGACCAAGAAAGAAACCCTGTTCCGGGTGTTAATCATTCATCGAATAAAAAAAAGTGAAGCAATTATTTATTTTTGATGTGGTGGAAAAGGACATTATTCACGTGACTGTCGTTCTCTAAGCACTTGGTTGATCTTTATAAAGCGTCACTAAAGAAGAAAGAGTGAAATCCCGAGGCAAACCTTTTCTCTAAAAATAATGTTGACATCACATTCTTGGATGTAGCAGATTTTTACGAGCACCCTGAAGGAAAGAATGATCACTTGATTGGTGATGGTTCCGTAAACATGAAAGAATGAATGTTTTTTTTTATTTTTTTAATTATTATTGATAAGAGTTAGTGAATAAAGAATCATGTAAAAATAGTTGTTTGCATGAGTATTAGTTTTTTATTAGTATTGATTAGTTCAATTATATTATTGTAGTTTACTATTGAATTGAATGAAATTTCAATTTCGTCATTATTAAAAAAAGGGAAGCTATGTGCTAAGGAATAGAGAAAATCTATTGTGTGTCATGCAAAGCAAGCACTCCACATATTGTTTGCATGTTAATATTTTTTTTAATATCATAATGTCCACATACTATCATTAATCATCCATATGTGTTCAGATTATATAATATAATAATATTAGTATATTCTTGATCAAATATAATATAATCATATTATATTATTATTGCATATTAACGTACTAGACAAAATGTAATATGACAATAGTATATCATTATTGTATGTTATTGGATGTTAATGTTCCGTACTATTAATTATAATAATAATAATATATTATGTATCACATTTCTTATTAAATATTATATTATTTCAATTGTTTTAATTTGGTAATTTTTTTTAATTGCTTAGTAAAGTACGATTAACAATTTCTAATAGTATAAGTTTTTTCTTTGTACAAAGATTTAATATATATTTTATTTAGTGTATGTCATTTTATTTGAAGATATGAATAATTTCTAAAGTAAGCTGTCCAATTATAAATATATTTGTTTGATTGATTCTGGCACTACACATAAGATATTCAAAAATGAGAAATATTTCTCTCATCTGGACATAGGCAAGATTAATGTTACTACAATTTCTGGAAGTGCTAATTTGATTGAAGACTTCAGAAAAGTCATTATAATCTTGCCCAAGGGAACTAAACTCATCATAAATAATGCTATGTTCCCTCCCAAGTCTCAGCGAAACCTGATGAGTTTTAAAGATATCTGTGAAAATGGTTATCATATCAAGACAATTGATGAGATGAATCTTGAATATCTTTTTATCACAAAGAATGTCTCTGGCCAGACATGTGTTATTGAAAAGTTCCCTGCTTTATCTTCTGGCCTGTATTGGATAAATATTTGTGCAACTGAGGCACATTCTATAGTAAATCAGAAGTTTACTAATTCCATTACTTTCATACTTTGGCATGATTGTTTAGGACATCCTGGATCTATAATGATAAGACAAATCATAGAAAATTCAAATGGGCATTCATTAAAGAACTTGAAGGTTCTTTCGAATGGTGAATTTTCATGCAATACTTGTCATCAAGGCAAGCTGATTGTGAGGCCATCGCCAACAAAAAGTTAAGATTGAATCCTCTGCGTTCTTGGAAAGCATACAGGGGGATATATGTGGACCCATTCACCTACCTAGTGGGTCATTAGATACTTCATGGTCCTAATAGATGCTTCTTCTAGATGATCTCATGTGTGCCTTTTGTCATCTCGCAACTTAGCATTTGCAAAATTGTAGGCACAAATAATACGATTACGGACATAGTTTACCGATAATCAAATTAAGTCTATTCGCCTTGATAATGCTGCAGAATTTTCATCCCAAGCATTTAATGACTATTGCTTATTAATTGGGATAAGAGTGGAACATCTTGTACCCCATGTTCACACTCAAAATGGCCTTGCTGAGTTACTAATTAAACGTCTGTAGTTGATACCAATACCATTGCTTATGAAAGCTAAGTTGCCCACTTCTGTTTGGGGTTACGTAAGTTTGCATGCTGCAACTCTTGTTCGTCTTAGACCGATAAATTATCATAAATTTTCTCCGTTGCAATTGGTTTTGGGTCAAGAGCCTAATATATCTTATTTGAGAATTTTTGGGTGCGGTGTTTATGTGCCTATAGCATGACTAAACCTCACAAAGATGGGCCCCAAAGAAGGTTAGGAATTTATGTTAGGTTTGAATCACCCTTCATTATTCGCTATCTTTAACTATTAACGGGAGATATATTCACTGCTCGATTTGCAGATTGTCGGTTTGATGAGATAGTTTTCCTAAAATTAAGGGGAGAAGATAGTGACGTCAAAAGAGAAATTTTATGGAAAAATCTATCACTAGCTTATCTTGATCCACGTGCTTCTATTTGTGAGCAAGAAGTACAAAAGATTATTCATCTGCAGAAAATTATAAATCAAATGCCGGACGTATTTAAAGATTTGAAAAGGATCACTAAATCACATATTCCTGCAGAGAATATCCCAATTCGAATTAATGTCCCTAAAGGACTATCCACTAGTGTCATAGCTAATTAATCTAAAGCACGCTTGAAGCATGGCAGACTATTAGGTTCTAAGGATCGAAATCCTAGAAAAAGAAAACTAATGGTCAAGATGATACTACAAAATATCCTCATATGAAAGTTCAAGATTTGAGCAATGTTAATATTCCTGAAGGAATTAATGAGCCCGAGACTCAAGAAAATGAGGAACTATTCATAAATTCAAGTGATGTTGAAACTAATTTGAATCGATCTGAAATAGTTGTGGATTATATCTTTGTATATAATGTTGCAACAAAAATCATGCAAGATAGTGAGGATCTTGAACCTCGATCTGTGACATAATGTCGACAAAGAAATGACTTGCTAAAATGGCAAGAAGCAATTCAATCTGAATTAAATTCACTTGCCAAACGTGAAGTTTTTGGACCTATAACTCAAACACCTAATAGTGTTAAGCCTGTTGGCTATAAATGGGTCTTTGTGTGAAAAAGAAATGAGAAAAATGAAAAACAAAGGTATAAGGCACGCCTTGTTGCACAAGATTTTTCACAACGGCCTCATATCGATTATGATGAGACATATTCACCAGTTATGGACGCAATAACATTACGTTATCTTATTAGTTTCACTGTCCATAAGAGACTTGAAATGCATTTGTTGGATGTGGTAACAACCTATCTATATGGATCACTTGATAATGAGATATACATGAAAATTTCTGAAAAAATTAAACTGTCGAAAGCATGTAGTTCAAAGCCTCGAGAAATGTATTCCATTAGATTACAAAGATCATTGTATAGTTTGAAACAATCTGGATGCATGTGGTATAACCGTCTTAGTGAATATTTATCTAAGAAAGGTTATACAAATAATGAAATTTGCCCATGTGTTTTTATAAAGAAAACAACGTTGAAGTTTGTTATACTTGTCGTCTATGCCGATGACGTAAACCTTATTGGAATACCAATAAACCTTCAAAAGGCAATTAATAACCTGAAGAAAGAATTTGAGATTAAAGATCTCAGAAAGACAAAGTTATGCCTTGGTTTGCAAATTGACCATTTGACAAATGGTATCTTTGTCCATCAATCTTCCTACATAGAAAAGGTGTTAAAAGAATTTTATATTGATGGAGGACATCCATTAAGTACTTCGATGGTTGTTCGATCACTTGATGTGAATAAGGATCCATTCAGACCTCAAGAAAAGAATGAGGCACTCCTTGGTCCTGAAATACCATATCTTAGTGCAATTGGTGCACTAATGTATCTTGCAAATACTACAAGGATTGATATAGAATTTTCAGTTAATTTGTTAGCAAGGTATAGTTCTGCTCCAACTAGGATACATTGGAATAGGATCAAACGCATATTACGATATCTAAAAGGGAAAATTGATATGGGCTTAATTTATTCTAAAGATTGCAATTCCGATCTTATTGGTTATGCTGATGCTGGGTACTTATTTGACCCGCAGAAAGATCGATCTCAAATAGGCTATGTGTTCATATGTGGGGGTACTATCATATCTTAGAGATCAACAAAGTAGTCCATCGTAGTCACTTCATCGAATCATGCTGAGATTATAGTTATTCATGAAGCAATTCGAGAGTGTGTGTGGTTGAGGTCCATAATACATCTCATTAGAGAAATATGTGGCTTGAAATGAGAAATGTTCCCACGATTTTATATGAAGATAATGCAGAATGCATAGCACAATTTAAGAGAGGATTCATAAACAGAGATAGAACGAAGCACATCTCGCCAAAGCTCTTCTATACACATGAACTCCAAAAGAATGATAATATTGACGTACAACAGATTCATTCAAGTGAAAATGTAGCTGATTTATTCACTAAATCTCTTCCAACTGCAACTTTCAAGAAGATGGTGCACAAGATCGGAATGCAAAGGTTCAAGGATGTTCTTATTATGGGGAGCTAATACGTGCTGTACTTTTTTTCCCTTAGGAGGTTTTGTCTCACTGGGTTTTCTTTGTAAGGTTTTTAATAAGGCAACCTATATGTGTATTGTTAGACATTCAAGGGGGAGTGTTATGATATATGTCAATTATAGTGAATGTCTATCAAGATCTATCAAGATCTGTTTGATGTCTATCAGCATTTGATGTATCTGTCTTTTAGTGTGAAACTAGGAGAAAATTTCCCCTATAAATAGAAGAGCTTCCTTCATTGTAAATCGTCCCTCAAGAGAAATAACAATTGCTCTCTATTCTCTATTCTTTCTTGTTTTATAACACTTACAGAATATTGGTAAAATATAATTCTTATTGTAATTTAGAGATTTTATCAATCACATTTTGGTCCTCATATTTTTTATTCAATACAATTTTGCACCAATAGGTTATGCACATGTCTGGTTATTCATGAGAGATTTAGAGGCTAGACAAAAGTCTTATAGGAGCGGTCTCACTCTACTTCTCATACAGATGAATTCATCAAGTATACAGTGCTTTAGATATACCATCCATAAGGAATTTGAATTCAGTAAGAGTTGATAACTCATCCATCATATTTAGTAGCAGTTCAAAGAATTAATTTTCTTCCTACAGGTTTAATCAGTGAAATGATCAAATTCAATTCTGACTTCACATAATCAATGAAAATTATTTCATCTCCCAGCAATTTCTTAACAACATCAAGTCTCAATTTTATGTGTCTATTCTTATAATTATAAGATTTATTCTTTGCAATAGTAGTTGCGGCTTGACAATCACAGTGTACAGACACAAGAAACATTAGATAATTCTTTGTTAAAGGGATATTCGCTAAGAAATTTCTGAGTCAGTCAGACTCATAACTAACTATCTCCAGAGCCATAAATTCTAACTTCATATTTGTTAAAGCAATGATTAGCTGCTTAGTCAATTATCAAGATACTACACTCCCACCAAAAGTGAACACATAACAACTAGTGAATTTTATCTCATCTGAATAAGAAATCTATTTTGCATCATAATACTATAATAGCTCACATTATTTAATAATAATAATAATACTAATACTACTACTACTACTACTACTAATAATAATAATAATAATAATACTTATGCATTATGATGTCATCCAAATTACACCTCTCAAAAAATATAAAGCGATTGTTGATCAAATATAGAATCCAACGTGGTTGGGATCAATCCCATATAGAATAGGATGAAATCGGGTAAGGTATTTGTCTAAGTAATTGGAAAGTATGTAAAAAAGGGAGGTTTTGTATAACAAAGTCTCAATAATAATGAACATTGGTTTGTTGGATTTGTAACCAATATGAGAAAAGCACTAGTACTGTTGACTCGACCCGATCGAAGGCCCTGTCGTAAGGGCATTCTAAGTTCGACCAGGACCAGGGACCACCCCAATACCCAACCCAACCATTCAGTGCAAATCTTGAGTTAGATGAATTTCAAACATATAACAAGATAGCGTTATTGTATAATCGAAGATGGATAGGTCTATATCTGCGGCAACCCAAACGAGTCCGACCGCCCTATACCCAATCGATAACTAATACCAACCAAACCATAATCCAAACCATAACCATATAAGTTCCATAATAATAATATATAATCCCAAAATAAAAGAGGATGGAACAACCAATAATATATTCAATGGGTATCAGACCCAATAGCAATGCCAATACTAAGGCTGAAACCAATACCGATCCCACTCATGCCAACCCATAGTAGTTACACAAAAGCCTTTAACCAAAAGAATACCAAAATACAATTGGGACATGTCCCCAACCATATCCAAAACCAATATCCATAAATAAATCAGATTATGAAATAACATCCATGAAATGGATTCTTTCGAAAAAATGAAAGCTCACCATTTCAATCCAATAACTGATTCCAAAGTTCAATCTCTAAGTAGCAGAAGTAGAATGGCCAGTTCCTGCATCGTGTGGGAATATAGTCGTCTAAAGATGGGTTAGCGGGTGAGCACTAACATGAACTCAAGATAAGGATAAAATAATACCATTTGACAAAACCAAGTAAACCATTCATATGCATACAAAACATACATATATATAACCATACCGAAAAAGAAAATCGGGGTTAGCATGCATTTGAAATCATTTACTTAGTATATGTATATTAATCGTTCTTACCCACCCATGGGATATATGGGTCAAGTGTAACCTCCTGAACAGGCCCCAATGTATGTAGCCATATGAACCGAAGATACCATTAGAGTAGGGGATTCCCAATTACCCTTACCTAGCATGATACATATGTACAGTGTACTTAGAGGATTCCCATGTACCTCATAGTATCATATAAGGTCACTATGACCTACTCCTTATATTGGAAAATGTGAGTTTCTAGTGTTCTTTTATTGAACTCCCACCTTTACAATTAGCTATTACACCCCATCATTATTGCCCAATTAAAACCATTTCCAACAAACGAATCCATTATACCATTTATCATTTACCAAGGCTATTAAAAATGGTATCATTATACCAACTATAACTTTCAAGTATTGTCCTTAGACAGACCTTTTAAGGTAAAAGGATTCCCGTGTACCCATTTACTAAGTTAACTTCAGGGAGTCTCATGTACCCCACAAGTGTTCCATTATGTTTGCTTGGGGGATCCCATTTCACCCTACAAGGATGTTTATTAAAACAAACCATTCCAAACCATTTAGGGTTCCATTACCAAGTTCAAACCATGCAATTGTTCCATTAAAAATCCAACAATGTAGTGAAAACATTCTCATAGGCATTTTATCAAACATATTGGGGGCATAATATTTCCAAAATCAAAGCCAATTACCAAATAACTATTCCCATGCAACCAATTATCCAAAACTACCATTAAAATATATAAAATCATAATTAAAACATAGTAAAACCATAACCAAGCATTTATAACCAAAACCTCCTTATTATATTTGAACATCCAGAACCATACAATAATCAAACTATGAAAATATTATATAAAACCATGACTTTAGTGGAACTAACATTGAGGGAAGATTACATGCCTTAAACCAAGAATATAATGGAGAGAATCACCAATATAAGTCCCAAATTAATCCTTAAGATGAAACCCTAGCTTCCCTTGCCCAAGATCCTTAGAGAGGATTAAAAAGTGTTTAAAAGAAGTTTCTAAGTTTGAATGAATAGAATAATAGGGCAAATAACCTACCAAGTGAGATAAAAATTGTTGGGCCTTATTAGGTCAAGTGGGGAAATATCCAGATTACCCTCATTTAAATTGCACCAAAATCCCATCCGAAGGATACGACTATCTATACCAGTGGTACCCTCCAATACAAGTGGTACCCACTACTCGTAATCAAGGACATCTTTCTTAGACCCAACAATGTTCAAGGTATAAATCACCCTAGACCACGTCGTATCCATGCATACGGCTGGTTCCCATGATCCGTACCCCTGACAAAATAGAATCTAAAGAGGATTGAACATTGCCCACCATACGAGTCCATGGTATGACTCGTACCCTAGCTTACAGCTCATAGTGATCCACTCATACTCATATCCAACTTAGTATACTGAGTCTAAGATTAAGTGAAGTAAAGACAACCCGTATCCACCTATACGACTCGTACCATCCAAGTCGTATCCATTTCAGAAACTAAATCTAACCCACCAACCAATGCTGGTCATCATACAACTAACCCATACCATTTATATCCTAGTGTATGAGTCATTTTTCCTAGTCGTACCCTATCCAGAGACTATAAATACCAGAAGTTTTCTAAGGCCATAAACCTAGGGTGTTTCAATTGTGTTCCCCAATAACATCGTAACTCCATAGGTTCTTCATACTTTTGTGATCCCTTATAGTATTTGGCATACATAATCGCTAGACTTTGTATCATCTAGTCGACTATGTTACACCCCTTGTGGATAACTATCCCTAAGCACAAAGGTTGCTATGTCGTGATTGTTCCATGATTGACTCCTATTGTGATCCCAATATAGTCTTTTTAGTTTACTGGCTCAAGCTTAATTAAATGAAGGTAATTCCAAGTCTTGTTGTTGGTTCACTATTCTGATCTAGTTACTCTTACTACAATCTAGGGTAGAGATAGGATAAGTTCTAATGTGTGCACTCTATTAAAATTAATCAAATCAGAAAAAACAACAATACATGCAGAATTACCCTTTCGAGGATTACCTTGTACTTCGAACACTACTTTGTTAATTCATCGTGGTTACAACAATCCTAGTTGTGGTGTTTAGCTACTCATAATTGCAATAAAATAAGAAGAATTCTGATAAAAAACATAATTATAAACTTACAATAATAAGATGAAAAACTTCAAAATCTCACTTCGAATAAAAATCCTACAAATAGATACTTGTAATTCCAAGATTAAGAATGTGTCTAGAACTTTATAATATAATCATAGAGCATAAAAAAATCATAAAACCTAATGAGATTATTTATAGAGAGAAAAATAATCATATCCTAAACTATGTAGGAGAAATAGGTTAGCAAGTTTCTATGACTCATAGACTGGAGTTGTGATCGGTCTATGGGTCGTAGATTCTTCTCATGGAAATTTGAGTTTGCTTGTCTTTTCAGTATCTAGTTCATGAATGGATTCCATGAATTGTAAGTCCCTTTCAACCTATTATGACCCCACGACTTGTAACAAACTTGGAAGGTTATTTTACCCTATTATTCTAATCTTAAACACTTAAAAACACTCTCTAATTATCTGAAAGGCTCTTGGGTAAAGGTAGGCTACGGTTTCATATAGAGGAGCAATTCAGGGCTTGTTTGTGTGATTTCCCTCCAACATCTTCATAATCTAAAGCAAGATACTCCTCCCTCATCATTAGGTACAACTAAAGTCATGTTTTATACAATGTTTTCATGGCATGATTATTTTATTATTTTGGAGTTTTCAAATATATGTTGGGGTTTTGGTATTAAATGTTTGGTTATGATTTTCCCATGTTTTGATTATGTTTTTACATGCTTTAATAGTGGTTTGGACAATTGGTTTCATGGTAATGGTTAATTGGTATTTAGAATTTACTTTGGGAATATTATGCCCCCAACATGTTTGATAAAATGCCTATGATAATGCTTTTACTAAATTATTGAACTTTTAATGGAACTCTAATTGGTATAAATGGTTTAAATGGTTTGAATGGTTAAATAGTGAGATTTAGTGGTCATGTTTATGTTTAACTAATCTTCCTTGTGGGGTACAAAGGGAATCCCCCAAGCAAACATATTAATGAACAACTTGTGGGGGTACATGGGATTCTCTCAAGGAAACTTAATAATAGAACACTTGTGGGGTAACAGGATTCCCCCAAGTTAACTTAAAAATGTGATCTATGGGTACATGAGAATCCCTTTATATAAAAAGGTTGGCTAAGGACATTTCTTGCAAGCTATAGTCAGTATGATTATACCACTACTCATAGCCTTGGTTAATAATAATAGAATAAGGGTTTGGTTGGATGGATATGTTTTTAATTAGACAATAATGGAGGGGTGTGATAGCTAATCATGAAGGTCCGAGTCCAATGGACGGACACAAAAAACTCATGTTTTCTGACATGAGGGGTTGTTCATAGCGACCATATATGATACTATGAGGAAAATGGGAATCCTCTTAGTACACTGTACATATGTATCACGGAGAGCAAAGGGTACTCGGGAATCCCCTGCTCCTATGGTATTTACGGTTCATGTGGATACATACATCGGGGCCTATTCAGGGGGTTACACTGGACCCATATAACCCGTGGGTGGATAGAACGGTTAAGCTACACATACCCAGGATTTTAAATGCATGTTAAACCCGATTTCCTTTTCCCGACATGGTTTCATATATATATATATGTATGGTTGTATGCATATGGTTGGTTTACTTTGTTTTACTGGATGACATTATTTTATCCTTATCCTAAGTACTTGCTAGAATTCACCAACTAACCCATCTTTGGGCGGCTATATACTCCTGCGATACAGGAATCAACTATTCTACTCCTACTACTTAGAGATCGAATTTAAGATTGGCTATTGGATTGAAGTGGTGAGCTTCCATATTCTGGAAGTTTCTATTTCATATCATTAGATGTCTTTACATACTTCATTTATTTTATAGACATTGGTGTTGGCTATGGTTGGGGGCATGTCCCAATCGAATATTGTTTTTCTTTTGGATATAGGCTTATGTGACTACTATAGGTTGGAATGGGCGGGATTGATATTGGTGTCAACCTTAGTATTGGCATTGGTATCATGAATGATACCATTGAAATGAATTTATGATTGTTCCATCCTTTTATATCATGTTATGGATAAGAAATTGGTTATTGTTCTGGTTGTTGGCTCACGGTTTTGTTTGGTAATTGGTTATTGGTATGGGTTTGGTTGGTTGGGCTCATTTGGGTCGGTCACGGTCTTAAACCTATCCCAGAGTCAGGAAATTTAATAAAATATGCTATCTTGTTATATGTTCAAAATTCATCTGACTCAGGGTATATGCAGGTTGGGTTAGGTATCGGGGGTGGTCTCTGGTCCTAGTCTGACTTGGGATGCCCATTACGACAAGGCCTTGGGTCGGGTTGGGTCAGTAGAATATGATGGGTTTGGTAATTAAGGTAATAGTTTTTTATTAGGAAAGTAAATAGCGTTTATGGGTCGGGTCACATATGGTAAGGAGTTTTTAAAAGTAATATAAAAATATAGTTTAAAAACTCATGTGATACCCTTGATTTGAACCTGCAGGTCATAGTCCTAGTTCAAGACTCGTGACCTAAGAGTTTCTGATTCCCTCGAGTTTAATCTACGGGTTGTAGACATAGTCTATGACTCGTGGACTGAACTCATGGACCATGTCCTGCAATACAACAAGTTTGGCTGATTCCCACGATTTGAATCTATGGGTCGTAGACATAGTTCACACTCTGTGGACTCGACTCACAGAACATGATCTTATAATTATAATACATTCTCATTCGCACGAGTTATATCGATGGGTCGTAAACCTAGTCCACGACTTGTAGACTCATCTCACAGACATACTACCCTAGAGTTCCTATCGTTTCATATTTTAATTAGTTCGGTAGTCCCTACATAATTTAACACCTTGTCCTTATAAACACGAACATGAAACAAACAAAACAAAGTGGAAAACAAAATACTTGGGTTGACCCCAAGAAGCGCTGATTTTATATCGCGACATGACGTGACTATGTTGTGTACTCATACTTAACCAACAAGCCCATAGGTCACCTCCGATGAAGTGCCTAATTTAACATCTTGTCAAAACTCAATTTGGATTGATTCCTCAAGTCCTCCTTTATGTCCTTTTTACAGATCAATCTAGGGTCACTGTTTTCACCCATGTAGTATATCACACGTTGACCATTGACTTTAAAACTCTTCATGTCCTTATTCTTGAGTTCAACTGCGCCATAAGGGAATACTGTACCACTCTATATAGGACATTTTATTTTGATTGTAACTTTTTAGGAAATAGCTTTAACGTCGAATCAAACAATAGTACCATGCCACCAATAGTGAATTGTCACCTTTCCATCTTTCAATCATGATATAAATTCATCTTCTCCTTATACAAGACAGAGATTTCATATGCATGGAGATGGATTTCATCTATCTCATTCATCTGTTCAAGTCTCAACATGGTCTAATCTCTTTCCAGATATAGCCTCTTCAATGCCCATAATGCGTTATGCTCAAGTTCGATAGGTAAGTGTCATGCCTTTCCATACACAATCTGATATAGAGGTTCACCAATAGAAGTTTTGAATGAGGTCTAATATGCCCATAGTTCATCATCTAACTTTCTTGCCCAGTCCATCCTATTGCCATTCAGTCTTCACCAAAATTGACTTTATCACTCGGTTAGAGACCTTAACTTTCTCACTTGTTTGCGGATAGTAAGGTGTCACCACCTTGTGATTCACAACATATTTCTTAAGTAGGTCCTTACATAGAAGATTCAAAAGTGGGATCCTCCATCACAAATGATAATCCTAGGGGTCCCAAATCTGGAGAATATGTTTTATTTCATGAAAACTATGACGCTTTTAGCTTCATTGTTTGGAAGTGCAACTACCTCCACCCAATTTGAGACCTATTTAATATCCACCAAAATATACTTCTTGCCATAAAAGCTCATAAAAGGGACTGTAAAGTCAATACCTAAGACATTAAACAACTCAAACTCAAGGATTACGGTCATTAGAAGTTCATGTCTTTACGAGATGTTCCCTTGCTTTTGACATTGATCACATGCCCTTGCATAATCATAGGCATCTTTGTGAATTACGGGCTAGTAAAATAGCCATATTTCAAGATCGTGTGTGCAGTTCGTGTACCTCCATGATGACCTCTAACTAGTAAAGAGTGACACGCTTCTAAGATACTCATCATCTCAATCTCCGGAATGCATCTTTGAATGACACCATCTGCATAGTACTAAATCAAGTATGGCTCGTCCTGAAAGAATTTACGAACCTTATGTATAAACTTCTTTTGATATTTAAATGACATATTTTTTAATCTATATCAATTGCCAAATAATTTGCAAAATCTGCAAACCGAAGGATTAAGTCTTATGATGCTGCCAAGACTTGCTCATCTTGAAAAGTATCATCAATTTCAATCTCATTCCCTAGTTTTGACTTTGCTTCCTCCTCAAGTCATGACAAATGGTCGGCTCCTTGGTTATAAGTGCCCTTTTGGTCCTTTACCTCAAAGTTGAATTCCTACAACAGATGTACCAATTGAATCAATCTTGGCTGTGCATCTTTATTTGCCATAAGATGTCTAAGAGATGTATAGTCAGTATGCACTATGAATTTTATTCCAATCAAGTAGGAAAAAAAATTTTCAAATGAGAACAAAACAACAAGTAGCTCTTGTCTAGTCACAATGTAATTTTTTTGTGCCGGATTAAGTGCATTATTGATATAGTAATTGGGTAGAGTTTCTTCTCTCGCCTTTGGCCTAGGACTACTTCTAGGGCCGTACCACTAGTATCACATATCTCTTCAAATTGCAAGGTCCAATCTAGAGACACAATTATGGGAGGTGAAATCAAATTCTCCTTCAGACACTCAAATACTCTTAGACATGTTTTATCGAACACAATCATCACATCCTTCTCCAACAAACTGCCCAATGGATTAGCAATTTTAGAGAAGTCCTTAATGAATCGCTTGTAGAAACTTGTATGACCCAAAAAACCATGAATGCCCATTTCAGAAATTAGTGGAGGCAATTTTTGTCACAACCTGATTCACGAGTCATGATGGTACCTACTAAAGCCCACCAGTAGGTAAGCCAACAGCGTAACCCGGAGCTAAGATAATGGGTTACTTTGGTAGAAATGCCCAACTGGGCATAAATATATGAATATAATTACAATCAACAGTGTTCCACTAAAAGAAGACAATTAAAATACGAATATCAATCTCACGACCTAGTAATATCAGTACAAGAGCATCTAAGTATGATAATAGTAAATACAACACAAAAGTCTAGATTAGTTAACATATCTATCTCGAATACAAAAGACTGAACAAGGATAGAGGGGAAATGGGCAACTCAAAACTCCAATAGCTCACCTTTTCTACGAAAGATCTACACTGCACGAACTCAACTCAGCGTCGGCATTTAGTACTCGGGTCTGCACCAAAAAGGTACAAAAGTGTAGTATGAGTACCAAAACAATGGGTACTCAGAAGGCATCATCGGCCAACTAAGCTAAATTATGATATAAAAATGATATAAAGCAAGATAATATCTCTAAGTCAAGGTACAAAATCGAACCTGAATCATCATCGTCATCACTGTATAAAATAAATGATCAACTAGAATGATAACATGGCATATCATATTAATACACACCAATACCATCATATATTTGGATTAATTGATCCGAAAACGTAAAATGACACTAATATATTTATAATCATATAAATACCAAGTTGGCGCGCATACATCCATTAAAGCATAAAGTAAAAGAACTCACCACGGTGTTCTATACCACTGGGGAGTACACCTAAAAGAACATAAAGTATAGAACCCATCACTGCATCCCATACCACCGGAGAGTGCATCAAAGTATTAGATCATCAACGTTAATAGATATATAACCAACTTCTCAATTTCTATGATTTTCCACATTTCCCATCAATGACCATTTGCCAACAATTATAATCATCAACCATTACTGCAATTAAATAACATATACCAAGGTATTAATACCCAAAATACTATCACTATATAGATGTCTATCTCAACAATATACTTTACTCACTCATTATTAGCAAACTAGTGATTATTAATAAACCACCAATTCACGAATCATCATTGACCTCTAATTATTAGCCTAACTGATTCATTACATAATCTTTATTCACAGGATGGCATCTAACCATTATTCACTAAATAATCAATATCCACAATCTAGTCAAGGTTCACTACTAGATCATAGATGCCATTTAGGAAAAGCACAATTCTAGTCATCATAATCGCACAAGTCAACATCTAGAAAAAGGCCACTAATTGTCATTTTAACACTTATCTAATTGTTAACGTATTTTATTATCTAGCATCATCAATATACAAATCCTCAAGTAATAGCTAATCGACATCATAACTTAATCACCAATTTCCTTAATCATCAGCAATGCTTAACTATTATCATCATTAGCCACGTAACAACCACAATTGCTAGTTACCATAATTCAACTAAACAAGGTTCATTAACTAATACTCTAGACTTCTAGCCATCAAGTAAAATAGTCACTTAATAGACAACCAGTTACCACATAGATCATTCTAATATGTAATATTCCTTAATTAATCCATTTATTCAATGCTACCTATACTCACTAGGTGAATCCTGAAATGCCATACCATATCCCGCTTACCTACTTGTCCTAATACATTATTCAGCATATGCCCAAAGAACTACCACCAACAATACAAAGAATAACATCATACCCTCAAAGAATGTACAAATAAAATCATATGAAGGCAATCCGTCCACACACATATATATGATTACCATACATATCATCAATATATCTTTTGAACTTACCAGGCATCATCATATCATAAATATATCCTTCGAACTTGCCGGGCATCATTATATAATCAATATATCCTCCAAACTTATCGATCTTCATCATATCATCAATATATCCTCCGAATTTAACGGACATCATTATATCATCAATATATCCTCAAGACTTACAGGGTAATATGATATCATCAATACATATATAAGCAATCCAATCAATAATAAATGCAAGCCCCATGGGGGATAGAGAGAAAGAGAAGTAAGGAAAGACATACCATCATACCTTATCATTCATTATCAACAAAATATATAGATAGGTGCATGAGTAAGTATATTTACATTGTATGGACACTCAATGCATTACCGGGCTTAACAAGATCACTAGCATGGTTAACACAAAGCCATGGTTTATACCTTCTAGAGCCCTTCTTTATTAGCATGATTACAATTATAAGCACAAGAGGATTTTTAGTACAAACATTAGTTTAGTCACTAGTCTTGAACATAATATGAGTAATAACATAATCCAATGCTTAAATAGTAAGCTAGTCATTGATTTAAGTGATAACATAGTCATGGGACCAAGCTATAAGACATTTCATTTCTATCCAAGCATTATCAATAATCTACAAACCAATCATGCATATCATTTCTAATACCCATAGCATGAATAAACCATTTACCTGGATTAGCAATCATATTACCAAAGGCACATTCTATGCGTTTAACAAGTATCTAGGTCAATAATGAAAGTACATTATCCAAGATTAAGGCAGGTCAAGCTACACTTCTGGTACACCAAATTCCTCTTCAAGTCTAACTTCTACCCGGGACTAAACTAATCCATCTAAATCATATCTTAGAGGTTTATCAATCCACACTAATTCTATGGTACAATTCTTCCTCAAGTATTACTCTTAATCCATCCAAAGTAACTAGGGTAATTTCCACAACTATGCACAACTAAGGTCAACTTACTCTTTAATATGAGTAATAAGGTCACTCCTGTCTAACTAGGATAACTAGACCATTCTCTTTTTATTCATGAGATAAGAAGTCAACTCACCAAGGTTATAGTCTATAAGTCAAGTATCACACTTTGTGAGTTCAATAGCCTAAGTGGCTCAACTAATCCCAAACATTACCATCTACCATTTCAACACATAAAACCCCTCCCAATCTTATCAAGATATCAAATTCATACTATAATAAAGCTCAATCTAACAAGATGCAAGTCTAGTCACCTCAAATCAAAATATAGCTCACGAACTGATAACCTTTGCTTTATCTTTCCTCAAAGCTTCTTCAAGGAGAAAACCTAACAAAAACACAATATGCGTAATTATAACAATACTATACCCATATTGCTTCGTTGTGTTTAGGGTACGAAATGACACTAAAAACACCAAAGTAGGTCCCACTTATGGAAAATAAGTTTTTGAGACCAACACACTATTAAAATACCATTAGGGAATTATATCTCTCAACAAATTAGTACAAATCAAGCATATTTGGGCTTAAATCAAGCCCTCAAGCCATTTGGGGTTTTGGTCAAATAATCAAGAATTCAACACTATAAATAAGGGATTCATACCTTAGATTTGTTGTTAATCTCAATTATGCAAGTTATTTAAGCTGCCAATCAACACCCAAGACTCAATTTATGGATTACACACTCTATTATGGTTTTAGGGACTTAAAGCAAAGCAAAATCACCAATTTTCGACCAAAAAAGGCATTTAAATGCACCTTCCCTAGTCCCCGATTCATGCAATCACCATCACTTAGGCTACAATTGCGATACACCCTCCATGATCGCGGTACCCTCTCTGCACCAGAGGGCAGTTGCAACTTGGAATTATTCCAAGTTTCGGCCAATGCCTCGGTATGCATCCGAAATGTAATATGCAAATAAAATATGAAACCACACAGATTTTGACATTATAGACGCATTGGTAAAGTCAAATTTTTTATTTGAGGTTGTTTCGACCAAATGTAGGGCCCACACTTGAATTTCTAATTTATTAATTTTCCAACAAATAGGTCGAAGTGAGTTCGGGTGCATCAGGTCCTGAACCAATGGTCTACCCAACATAAAATCAATATTCTAGAGCTGATGGCATCGGACGAATTCGCATCCGATATCATTTTACTAAGGTTTTTGCTCGGTGGCAATTTGGAAGTAGCAAAGACTTAAACATGGAAATAGTTCTAAAAATCAAATGAACTGCCCGGTAATCGAACTATTAGTTCCAACAAGACATAAATGACTTGGGAAAGCTATGGAAAAGCTCTAATAGCAAAAATAAGTAGAATCATGAGGAATAACCTTACGGGTCATTACAATATCCACTACTAAGGAACTTTCATCTCTGAAAGTTAAAGATACAGAAAATACCAGAAGTCTAAAACAGGTGAGGATACTGGGCTAGTATCTCACTCTCGATCTCCCAAGTGGCCTCATCCACTGGGCAGTGCTTCCAATAAACCTTAAATACATTAATCTCTATGGCATGCAACTGCCTCACATCACTAGCCAAAATAAGCAGGGGCATCTCCACAAAGGTTAACTACTCATCCAACTAGACTGAGTCCCATATAAGCACAAGAGATAGATCAAGAATATACTTCCACCACATAGAGACATGGAAAATAAGATAAACAACAGCCAAATCAGGAAGCAAAGCTAACTCATTGGCCACCCCGTCAATGGCGCAGAGAATCTCAAAAGGACCAATATATCGAAGGTTGAGCTTACCCTTTCTTTAAAACCTCATCACATACCTCATAGGCGAAATACGAAGGAACACATGGTCACAAACTCTAAATCATAAGGCATAGAGCCTATGGTCAACATAGGTCATCTGCCTACTCTGGGCTCTCTCAGCCCATCCTAAATCACGTCGACTCTATCCAATGAGTCCTAAAGAAAATCTGTACCACGAGTTATCACTTTGGAAGTCTCAAACCATCCTATTGGTAATCGACTTTTCTTACCGTACAAAGCCTCATAAGGCTCCATCTCGATACTCGAATAATAACTATTATTGTATGAAAACTCTGCCAATGCAATCCCATTGTCTTCCAAAATCCCTAACACAGGCTCGTAGCATATCCTTAAGCACCTGAATAATCCATCCGGACAGACTATCTGTCTGCGGATGAACTGTTATACTCAAATCCACTCGAGTACCCAACTTCTCTTGGAATGCTCTCTAAAATCATAAAGTAAATACAGAACCATAGTCTGATATGATAGAAATAGACACCCTATGAAAATGAACTTCTCCCAAACATAAATATAGGGTAATCTTTCAGCACTGAAGTTCATTAGAATAAGAATAAAATGTGCGACTTGGTCAAACGATCCAAAGTAACCAAAATACCATAAAGACCATAGGAAGTATGAGGAAAACCACTAATGAAGTCCATAATAATCCGTTCCCATTTCCACTCAAGAATGGGTAAATTTTGAGTTAATCCTCTAGGATGCTGATGCTCGGCCTTAACCTACTAACAACATTGGCAATGAGCCATAAAGTCTAACACATCTATCTTTGTACCATCCCACCAGTAATACTGCCTCAAATCTTTATACATCTTAGCTATACTGGGATAAATATAATATCGAGAACTGTGAGCTTCATGAAAAATTGATTGAATCAAGTCATCAAATTGGGGAACACAAATATGACCCTAAAATCTCAAAATACCCTCAGAATCAATAGTGTGCCTTTCAAACTCACCACTCACCACCTGATAATAAAGGAAACATAATATGTTATCCTTATACAGATGATCATGAATCTGCTCAAATAGGGAGGACCTCATCTAAACACAAGCCAAAATCCTCGTAGGATCTGAAATATCAAAGAAAACCATCAAATTGGCTAAGGACTGAATGTCTTCTGCCATAGGCCTCTGAGAAACTGCTATGCATGCCAAGCTACCCATACTCACTAACTTGTGACTCAAGGCATCAGCTACCACATTTGTCTTGCCTGGATGATACAAGATGGAAATATCATTATCTTTTAGCAACTCCATCCATTTACGCTGAAGAGTATTAAGCTCTTACTAAGTCATAAGATGCTGAAGGCTATAGTGATTGGTGAAAAATTTATAATGCACTCCATACAAATAATGCCTACCAATCTTGAGTGCGAAAACTACTGCTGCCAATTCTAAATAATAAGTGGGGTAGTTGCACTCATGTACTTTAAACTATCTTGAAGCATAAGTAATGACACAACCCTGATGCATCAAAACAAAACCAAGACCAACACTAGAAGTGTAACAAAACATGGTGAATCCCTTACCCTTAATAGAAAGAGCTAATGCTGGAGCTGAAGTAAGATAATCTTTGATCTTTTCAAAGCTCAACTCACACTCCTCGTACCATCGAAAAGAAATTCCTTCTGAGTTAATCCAGTCATAGGGGCTGAAATAGTAGCAAAGTTCTCAACAAAGCACCTATAATAACCGGCCGAACCTATGAAACTGTAAACTTTATTTGGAGACGTAGGCCTTACCCCATCACGAATCACCGCAATCTTAGCTAGGTCTACCATGATACTGGATTTAGATACCATATGTCCAAGGAATGACATTGACTCAAGCCAAAACTCAAACTTGGAGAACTTGGTAAAATTCACATGATCTCGCAAGGTCTGGAGCATAATCCTCAAATGCTGCACATGCTCCCCACTACTCCTTGAATACACAAGAAGGTCATCAATGAACACGATAATGAAGAAGTCTAGATAGGGTCTAAACACACGATTCATCAAATCCATAAACACGGCTGGGGCATTAGTCAACCCAAAAAACATTACCAAAAACTCATAATAACCATAATGGGTCCTGAAAGCTATCTTTGGGATATCCTCAACCTGAATCCTCTGCTAATGATAATCGAACCTTAAGTCAATCTTAGAAAACATGGTTGCACCCTGCTAATGATACTCATGGAGCTATTGTTCTTCTTTAAAAACAATATACGAGCTCCCCATGGGGACACACTCGGTCTAATGAAACCTTTACCAAGAAGATTCTGAAGCTGAAAATTCAGCTCCTTAAGCTCGATAGTTTCCATACAGTAAGGTGTCATAGAAATTGGTTGGGTTACAGGCTCAAGGTCAATAGCAAACTCAATCTCGAGGTCAGGGTGAATACTAGGTAGTTGGTAGGGAAAAAAATCAGGAAATTAACAAATAATAGGAATAGAGTCAAGCAACGGACTCTCTACATGAGTATCACATATGTAAGTGAGATACGACTCAGAACCCCTTGATATAAGTCTCCTAGCACAAACATAAGAAATAATTCCCGTTGTCCCGAGGCTAAACGCTTTGTACCATACGACTGGGGGTACACAGGGCATAGCTACGGTAATGGTCTTGGCAAAGTAATCCATGATTGCATGATAGTGGGTAACCAGTCCATGCCTAGAATCACATTGAAATCCTCCATACCCAAAATAATAAGATCAATATAGGTATCAAGATGACTAACTGTCTAAACACATGATCTAAATACTCGATCCACTATAAAAGAATCACCCATAGGAGTAGATACATGTAATGACACAGAAAATACATCACTAGTCAAGTTAAATAAAGTAAGAGTCAACTTGCAGTATACCAAAATCATACCTATAACTTTATCATCCAAGGTTTCAGCCTCGGGTCTAGAACGTACTGCATATAACTGACTATGCCCGCCATCTGGAAAGTCACCTGACCAATATCTTGTCTTGCCTATCTGAGTACCATATTAAGCACCCAAATAACCACTTCTACAATCTCGCGAACTACCTCTACTTGAGAGATAAAATGCCCTAATAAGGTTATCACCCTAGGATAAAACAACCATTGCCCCATGACTAAGAAATTCTTGCAAAAAATAACTTAGAAGCCCACAAGTAAAATAAGAGTCACGAGTAGAAGCAAAACTCATAGATCCGGCTGAACTAGAGTAACCACCACGTCTAGCATGATCTATAGATGAACCTTTCAAAGAATAATCACTACCCTTACCAGGGTGACCACTTGAACTAAATTTACCTCTGTCAGTAGTCTAAATAGTGTCCTAAATTGGTCAACTAGTCTGACATTGAGGCTGGAAATATTGACTTAGAGGATACCCAACATGAGAAATACCACTTCTGAATCAGGAATTGCTATAGCTCCTACTAAACTTTCCTTGGTACGTGGGCCTTTTATCAATACCCTTACCATACATATCCTCCATCACTCTAGCATGATCTAAAACTCAACAAAGGTCCTACCTATAGTAACTAGACTCTGAGTAGTCATCCAAATGGGGAGTCTCAGTCCTCTTATAAAGCAATGAACTTTCTCATACTCAGTAGCCTAAATAGAATTTGCATGCCTAGCCAACTTATGGAAATAAGACTCATTCTCAGCAACTATTATAAAACCATGCTCCAATCTGGTGAATTGATCCCTTAGTTGATCTCTAAGGCTGGGATATATACTTTTCCAAGAATATATCATACAACTAAGTCCATAACAGGGAAGAAGATCCAGCTGGAATAGAACTTATTAAATCTCTCCACCAGTGTTAAGCAGAAAAATCTAACTAAAATATGGTATTATCCACACCATGAGTGTCAACAAGGCTTAAACCACAAAGTCTATCTTCACAAGCAGTAAGAAACTCAAATGCATCCTCTCCAGAAGCACCAGAAAGCCTAGGTGGAGCAAACCTAAAAAATTTACCAAGCATCTTCTGCTGCTCAGCAGAGATAACATGTTGGGTCACAACTGGCTGAGCAGCCATCAGTTAAACAACTGTCGGTATAGGAGGAAACTCAACTCCAGGAGCTGTAGCTCCAGACCATACTCATACCCAGTAGTCTGTGCACTATCAGATAGTGCACCACCTGTAATACCTAATATTTTAATCAAGGTGTCTCTGAGCAATGAAAAGGGAATACAACCTGGTAAAGCCTAGGCTAGTCCCTGTCCTACCACTGGCTGTGGCAGTGGAATCTTTAGCTCAGGTGTAGGAATAGGTTTTGGGGGAGGCGGCCCATCTTAGTCCCTAAATAAGGGCACATCACAAAGTAGTCCTCGAACAAAAGTTGGATCCATGGGCTCAGTCGACCCTCATCTCGCATAGCTGTAGCGCGTGTCTTGGGCATCTGCAAAAAAGTAAAGTCAAGAAAATATCCTGCAAACCTACTTAGACTTTTAGCATGATACGAGTGAAAGAATTAAAGGAATCTTAAGAATGTCCCATAACCTCTCGAAGATAGGAAACGAACGTCAACATTTTAATCTGCAAGACTCTATTAGACACTTGCTCTTGTACCGACAATATCGGTGAAAATTATGCTCTGATACCAACTTGTCACGACCCGATTCATGAGTCATGATGGCACCTACTAAAACCTATCAGTAGGTATACCAACACTATGACCCAGAGCTAAGACAACGGGTTACTTTGGTAAAAATATCCAACTGAGCCTAAATACACGAATATAATTACAATCAATAATGTTCCACTGAAAGAAGACAATCAAAATACGAATACCAATCTCATGACCTAGTTATATCAGTACAAGAGAATCTAAGTATGATTATAGTAAATACAACCCAAAAGTCTAGATTAGTCAATATATCTATCTCGAATTCAAAAGACTGAACAAGGATAAAGGGGAAATGGGGAAACTAAAAACTACAAGAGCTCACCCTGTCTCCGAAAGATACACTACAGAGGTCGGGAATGGGCTTTAGAGAAAAGGCAAAGGTAGGGGAATGGGCTTCAATACTGTTGACTTCTATTCCATTTCCTTTGTCATCCTCAACAATTTGAGGCTTCTGAGATGCCTCATCATTTATCACCAACTTTTTTGTTTTATTCACATCAATGTCATCAATTTTCATGAGCCAAACCAAGGCCGGGTCGTGATGGGTAGCTCAAGTTCAATGAGGATCGGAGACCATCCCTTATACCTAACCAAATAGAATATCATACCCTAATGTTGGATGAATTCCAAACATATAACAAGATAGCATGAGATAAACTAAAATGATTTAAGCTATATCTATAATCGAGAACTACCCAAAACAACCAACCAACATTATCTAAGTTCACAATAATCCACAAAGCCTTCTAAATAAAATTAAAATCAATAATATATTGGGACATGATCCCGGCCATAGCCAAAAATTTTTTGAAAAAAGTCTAGGTCATAAGAAACCAAAACATAAAATGAAGTCTTCTAAAGGATAGAATCTCACCACTTCAAGTCAAATCATGAAGTATTCACGAGCACCTAATCACTACATAAGAAAAGTAGAAGAAGTTTTGGCGGCTACATTGCGTGTGGATACAACATTCGGAGATGGTTAGCAATTAGAGAGCTTGCATGTAACTCAAGGATAGGGGATAAAATAACATCATGGGTAACAATTGAAAACCTATCCAAAATCCAATGCACATAATAATATCTAAATACATATATACATAATATTACATACCAGGGTAGGGAACAAGGCTTAACATGAACTTTGAAAATCTTAGCATGAATTATATAGCATAACCATCATGAAAAAGGCACCCACGGGATATATGGGCCCAACTTTCCTCCAGCTGGAGGTGCCTCAGTGCGTGTAGCCACACGAACCAGAGGATAATCATATGTCATATGCCTTATGGGGGACTCAAACCTTCCAACATAAATCAAAGGTGACTTAAGCACTAATTTATATAAAATGGAGGTCTCAGACCTCCCAATAATATAATATAAGGTGGAACTCAAACCGCCCAGTCAATTAGGCCCCCACACCGGCTAGCGCGGTTTTTGGTGTTGGTCCCCCAGGACCTCTACTTTCACGACCCAGCTACACAACCCATTTTAAAGCCTAATTAAAATACTTAACACATATTCTTAATTTATTGAACTGGTTATGCATTTAGGCATCCCATTGGTATTGCCATATACACCCTACTTATGAGTTCATTATCATGCTAGAATCTATTAACCATCACATGGGAGAAATTCAAGACCCTTTAGGTTCAATTAAAATCATACGGTGGATCCACATACCCCAAAGTTTAATAAAATCATACCATGGTTCATTAACCTTTTATGTCAATGCATTAGTTCTAATGACCAAGTAAAAATCATATAAGAAAACTATTTATCATTATCAATTTCAGCATTGGGTTGAGGGCGCACAATTTCCAAAGCCACAAGTCAAGGAAAAATCATTAAATTTGGGGAAACATAACCCCTACATTTATCAACCAAACCCATACACCCCATAAGTTTCAAAATAGTTAATAAAGCATGAATAATGCATAATAAATCATAAGAAATCAATTATATGGCTATTCCTATCAAAAGCCCTCAACCACATCAAAACCCTTATTCAAATCCACAAAATTAACTATGTACATTCATGCATTTAACAAAATAAAGTTAAGGGTAAAGTCACATGCCTGAAATACCTAAGATTATGGAGATGATTCAACTGTTAAATCTCTACTTGACATATTTCTTAAAAACTCTAAGTATGGATACTTAAGAGACTTGAGAGAGAAGAAAGAATGTTCTGAGTGTATTATAGATAAAAAATAGAGTCCCATGTGTGTTTATAAGTTGTGGGTTATTATTTGGATAAGAGAGAAATGTCTAAATTACCTTTATTAGAAGGTTGGAAAGTAAATCATCAGTTTTTACGGGTCTTATAATGACTCATAACGTCTTATTACGACTCGTCTCCATGAATAGTTGTCAAGACAATGTCACCAGGCACACATACCATGGACTTAACAGCTCGTATACCATGACTCATAATGGGACCCTACGACCCGTAGGGTCCAGTGGTAGTCAATATAGTAACCATTTAAGTATACACTAGACATCCTAAGAGTTGCACACAATCACCCATAATGAGTCCTCGTGACTCATAGAGAGCCACTAATACTCAGAGCAGAAGACTTAGCTACACACGCTGGTCAGGCTATTATTTGGGTTTTGGGGTGTTACATCAATGCTCATAGAGTTATTCCTTATGTTGTCAACCAAAGGCATAGGTGAATCAATATTAGCCTTAAAACTTCGAGTAGTAATGGTAAGATAATGGCTATCATTCTTAGGATTACAGACAATGTTACTAGGAAGTGTTCCTGATTGATGCTGGTTTAATGTGATAGATATCTTTACAAATTGCTACTCAAGCTATTTAATGGTAGTTGCATATGCCTCAACCTTTTGGCTCAACGCTGTTATGTCTGCCTTGATCTTTTTAAGATAGCTCCCTTGGCTTAAGGTAACTCTCAAGACTTAACATCACGGTTCCCTGGGGAAACATAAAGGCCACTCTTGTGTTTGTGGTCATCCTTCCACCATTGGTCACTATCATCTTTCTACTTCCAGTCACCATCACATCTCTACTCTTATCTCAACACTTGTTATAACTATCTCTATAATAGTTACAACCTTGATTTCCTTGCCTAGATGTCTTGATTAGACCCCTGACCCTTGGCTTAAAAACCTGACACTTCTCTGCTAAGATATTTAGCTTATATTTCATAATTTGAATATTCATATCTAGAGAACTTGCCTTGTATACCCTCTGCATTAGCCTTTTATGCCCTAATTAACATAAATTACTAAGTAACCAAGACAATCTCTATCCTTAGTTGTGCCATCTCTTTAGAAACTATCTCATTTAGTGCTCATTCTCATTAGAGGTTCTAACTTCATAAGTATCGATTGATCTATCTACCTCTCGAGTATGCCACCCTTAATTGGCTTTAGTATTATGATCTAAAATCTTAGAAGCGTGTTACCATCATAGACTCATGAAGGATCTACCTATGATAGTATCTGCTATAGCCTTAGTATTAATATTCAAGTCTCTATATAAGATCTCAAGCAAGTATCCACCAGTAATCTAGTAATTTTGAACATTTCATAGCTTTCTCTTGAACCTGAACTATGTCTCATATAATGCCTCTAAATACAACTGTTAGAAGTTATACATTTTATCTTTTAATTAAGAATTCTGGAGGGTAGAAAAAATTAGTCCAAGAAATGAGTCATCACCTCATTCCAAGCAGTGATAGATCCATGACTCAACTTACCTAACCATAGAGTAGCTTCCCCTGTTAGAGAGAATAGGAATAATCTCAGTCGTATTATTCCCTGACTCACTCAAGGTAGATTATATAATTACAGATCCCCACAAAGTTCATAATATCCATGTTAGCATCATCTTTAAGTAGGACAACAATGACCCTCTTCAAATTCAGTAGCTAGATCATCGCACTTGTGATATAATAACTTGAGACAATTTTAGAGGAATGATTAAGCCTATTTCAACTGGATCAACATACCCTAAATCTACCTCTAGATTCTCATAAATAGAAAGATATTATTAGATGGTTTGTTGTCCCCTATTTATTCTCACTTCATCCCTTGTATCAAGTGCATCTAAATGATCTACCTCTTTTTGTATAGCCCTCTTTTACCATGTTGCTCAATGGGTAACTACTTCCCAAACATTTTCCTTAGCTATTAATCAAGCAGTGACTTGTTTTGTAGTTTTCTAAACATCATGTTGAAGTGGCGGATTTAATACTGTCAGTTATCATAAACCTCTACGAGCATGGATCATTGATTAAGAGCTCCTTCTCTCTCCATCCCTTGATTTTGTCTTAAAGTTATGTCAAGTTTAGGATTAAATGTAATTAGAGGATTGCCATGAATCCAAGTACTTGTCTTACACCGATGTATACCCTATAAATGAAAAGTAAATTCAGTGAACAAAAGCCAACAACCCAACAAACATAATAAATCAACTCCATAACCATATTTTCGGCAATGATGCCAAAATTTTATGTCACCTAAATAGCACATCCCAAAAAGTATAAAACTATTGTTGATTATATATAGAATGCAACAAGGTTGAGGTTGATCCCATATGAAATAAGACAAAACTAAGTTAAGTATTTTTCTAAGTAATTGGAAAGTATGTAAAAGAGAAGGCTTTTATGAAACAAAGTATTAATAGTAACAAGCATTGGTTTGTTGGATTTGTAATCTGCATGAGAAAGGTACTAGGAATATGTTCCCCAATAACATCGTAACTCCGTAGGTTCTCTGTACTTTTGTGATCTCTTATGATATTTGACAATGGAGAATTGATAGGCTATGTATCATTTATCTAACTATGTTACACGCCTTGTAGATGACTATATCTGAGCAAAAAATTTAATATATCTTGAGTGTTGCTTGATTGATCCCTATTATGATCCCAATAGTATTTCTCATTTATTGACTTAATGCAAATTAAATAAATATAACCCTATATTTTATAGTTGGTTTACTATTCTTATTCAAATACCCTTACTATAGTATAAGGTAAATATAGGACAAGTTGCAATGCATGCACTTGTTGAAAAATAATCAAATCAGAAGAAATAACAATACATGCCAAATTAACTTTCAAAGATCAACTTGTACTTCAAACATTACTTTGTTGATCCGTTATGGTTTAATCAAACCTAGTTGTGGTGTTTTGAAATACCCTAGGTTCTTAGGTTCCTGAACCTTAGAAATTTTTTGAGATTTCTGGTCTCTATACAGGATATGACTAGGGGAAATGACTTGTACACTAGAATACGAGTGGTATGGGTTAGTCGTATGCTGATCAGTATTGGTTGGTGGGTTGAATTTGGTTTATAGAATGGATATGAACTGGGTGGTATGAGTTGTATCGATGGATACGGGTTGTCTAGTTACTTCACTTAATCTTAGGCTTGGAAACTTAAGTTTGGTCTGAGTATGAGTGGCTCACCAAGAGGCGTAAGCTAGGGTACGAGTCATTCCATGGACTCGTATGGTGAACAATATTCAATTCTCTTAGGATTCTATTCTACTAGGGGTATGGGTTGAGGGTACTAGTCGTATACTTATATAAGACATGGTTTGGGATAAGTCGTAGCTTGGACAGTATTGGGTCTAAAGGAGATGGCCTTGGGTATGAGTGGTGGGTACTATTATTATTGAAAGGTATGACTGGTATGGAAAGTCGTACGCACCTCATAAGATTTTTGAGAGTTTAAGTGAGGGCAATCTGGATATTTCTTAACTTAACCTAATAAGTACCCACGACTTATATTCCTATTGGGAGGTTATTTTCCCTATTATTCTATTCATTAACACTTAAAAACTTCTCTTAAACACTCTACAATTATCTCTAAGGCTTTTGGGTAAATGAAGGCTAGGGTTTTATCTTGAGGATTGATTTTGGGCTCTTATTGGTGATTTCTCTCCATCATATTGTTGGTTTAAGAAATATTCTCTTCCCTCATTGTTAGTTCCAACTAAAGGCATAATTTTATACAATGTTTTCATGGCATGATTATTGTGTTGTTTTTGGATTTTTAAATATAATATGGGGGTTTTGGTTATAAATGCTTGGTTATAGTTTTCCCATGTTTTGATTATGTTTTTATATGCTTTAATGGTTGTTTTTGATAATTGGATGCATGGAATGGTTATTTGGTAATTAGCTTTGGTTTTTGAAATACTATGCCCCCAATATGCTTGATAAAATACCAATGAGAATGTTTTCACTACATTATTGGATTTTAATGGAACTTATGAATGGTTTAAACTTTGTAATGGAACCATAAGTTTTTTAAATGGCTTGGAATATTTAAATGGAAAGTTTTTGAGTTTAACAATCATTCCTCTGAGATACAATGGAATCACCTATGTAATCATAATAATGGAACACTTGTGGAGTACATAGGACTCTCCCAAGTTAATTAGATAATGTGATATATGGGTACATGGGATTTCCTTAGTCTCAAAAATGTTTGGCTAAGGACAATACTTACAAGTTATAGTCGTTATGACGATACCACTATGTATAGCCTCAATTAATAACAATGGCTTGGTTGGTTGGAAATTATTTTAATTAGGCAATAATGGCGGGGTGTAATAGGTAACCGTGAAGGTGGGTGTTCAATGAACAAACACTATAAACTCATGTTTGTCAACTGAGGGGTAGGTTAAGGCGACCTTATGCGATACTATGAGGTGCAAGGGAATCCTCTAAGTACACTATACATATATATCATGGAGGGTAAGGGTACTTGGGAATCCACTCCTCTAATGGTATCTCTAGTTCTTATGGCTACATACATCGAGGCCCGTTCAGGGCGTTACACTGGACCCATATAGCCCATGAGTGGTTAAGGATAGTTAAGCTACACATACTTAGGTAAAAGGTTTCAAAGTATACTAAACTCGATTTCATTCCCCGACATAGTTATATATATTTATATATATGGTTTGTATTCATATGGAGGGTTTACTTGGTTTTGTTAAATGGCATTATTTGATCCTTATCCTACTAGCGTTCACTTGCTAACCCATCTTTGGGCGGCTGTATCCCAATGCGCTGCAAGAATCAGCCATTCCACTCCTCCCTCTTAGCATTCAGACATTTGGGTCAACTTTTGGATTAAAGTGGTGAGCTTCCATCTTTTCATAAGGCTCCATTTCATGGATGTTATTTCATACTTTGGTTTTTTATGGATATTGGTTTTGGCTATGTTCGGGGGCATATCCCAACCAGATTTTGGTATTCTTTTGGTTAGAGGCTTTTGTGAAACTACTATGGGTTTGTATGGGCGGGATCAAAATTGTTGTCAGCCTTAGTATTGGGGATGAAACTGCTATACTAAATTTCTTACTATTCCATCCTTTTATGTTATGCTATGGAACTTGGTTTGGTTATTATATGGTTTACCGATTTATGGTTTTGCTTGGTTATTGAATGGGTTTGGTCAGTTGGACTCAATTGAGTATGTCTCAATTATAGACCTATCCCAGAGTCTCAAATTATGCAACAACACTATCTTGTTATATGTTCAAAATTCAGCCAACTCAGGGCAGGCAGTTGGAGGTTGGGTTGGGTAGCGGGGGTGGTCTTTAGTCCCGATCAGACTTAGGACACCCATATCCTCGGGTCGAGTTGTGTCAAGTTGGTAATAGAGGTTTAGGTTCATGGTCAATTCAGAGTCCACAAATCCATTTCTAGTAGAGTCTCTTTTAGGGGTGTGTTACGTGCCATACTCATAAGAGAGAGTCTATAAGGCATTTAGGAATGCTTCACTTTCTTGGTATTGTATTTTCAAGATTGGATTCTAAGTCCTGGAATTTCCTCTAATCCTTGTTTGTTTACTTTTTAGATCATGCCTCATCGATTTAGAACAAAAGAAAATCCTTCTATCCCATCTTGGGATGATGTTGATGGAGTACACTCTACACATGGAGTTTGTACTCGATCTCAGGGCCCTATCCCTAATTATTTTTGAGTTTCCCCAGTTATAACTAGTCCTCCTCAAAGGAAGGTGACTAATGCAGAATTTTGTCAGTCAATTCATACTATTTCTCAATTGGTTATTACCTAGTATGATCGGGATGCATCTAGTATTCTATCTGCCAAGGCCATAAGGGTTGGCTAATTTATGAAGCTGAATCCTCCTACTTTTATTGGTGTAAAGGTAGAGAAGGATCCTTAGGATTTCTTGGATGAAATAGAGAAGATATTCAGGGTAATGCAGGCCACAAATATGGGAGAGGTAAACTTTGTAGCTTATTATCTCAAGGATGTTACGTACCAATGGTAAGAGGAATGGGATAGGGATAGAGGCGATGTTGAGGAATTGTCTTTATGAAAGGCCTTTTCTAATGATTTTTTAGATCATTTGTTTCCTAAGAAGTTGAGGGAAGTGAAAATGGAGGATTTTATAAATCTTAAGTAGGGAAGAATGTCTATCAAGGAATATGCCTTAAAGCTCCATCAACTGTCAAGGTATGCTCTGGACTTGGTGTCTAATATGAGAGCAAGGATGCAAAAGTTCTTCTGGGATATCTTGGGATTTAATCCTTAAAAGCAAGACTGCCTTGCTGATTAAGGATATAGATATTTTGTGGTTGGTTGTCCACATGCAGCAATTAGAGAATGAAAAAAGAAAACAAGTAGAGTTTGGAGAAAGGCAGGGTAAAAATAGTAGGTTCTCTGAGTAGGGTGATGATCAATAGTAGGATGGTCGGGATGGAGGTAAATGTCCAAAAAAGAAGTGGGGGAGCTCTGGTTCCTTCTCTACTGCTAGCACTTCTTACCTAAAGTAGTCAAGTGATAGGCGTCCGTAAGGTAGTGATAATTTCTGGGCACAAGGTGCCCAATCTCATGTGAGTGGGGCATGGCTTTCTCATGTCCTCCTTTTTAGTTGTCTGGTCATCTTTATCGAGGCTTTTATGATGAAGGGAGGGACAAGTATTTTAAACATGGACAGCCATGCCATATGCTCAGAAATTATCAGGTTGGTAAGGGTGCTTCAGAAGCGGTCAAAGCTCTGATTGCTCAATCTTCTGCTCTTGCACCTAGTGGTTCTGCTTCTATGTATGCTGCTATTACTGGTACCAACACATGCCAAAATAGGTTGTATGCTTTTGCATCTCGATAGGAATCTGAGGCATCACCTGATATCGTTACTGGTACGTTACACCTCTTTTCTCCTAACGTGTATTGTCTGCTTGATTCGGGGTCTACTTTTTCCTATGTGACCCTATATGTGGCTGTAATTTTTGGTTTTGATCCTAAGGTTATTTTGGATCTTTTTTCTATTTCTACCTTGGTAGGTGACTCAGTTATTGCTAAAACAGTTTATAGGGGGTATGTGGTATGTGTTGCTAGCAAGCAGACCTTGGTAGATTTGTTTGACCTAGATATAATGGATTTTGATGTTATTCTAGGGATGGATCGGTTACACTCTTGTTATGCATCCTTATATTTTTGAACTTGTAAGGTTGTCTTTTGGTTTCCTGGTGAATCGATTATAGAGTGGAAGAGTGGTTCCCTAGATCCTGGGGAGGGGGGTATTTCTTATCTTAGAGGTTAGAGATTAATCTCCAAAGGGTGTCTTTATCACTTGGTCAGGGTTAAAGTTTTAACTCAGAGGGTCCTTCTTTTCACTAGGTTCCAATGGTAAGTGAGTTTCCTGAGGTCTTTTTGTATGATCTTCCTAGTATTCTCTGGATAGGGAAATCGAGTTTGGTATTTATTTAGTTTCGGACACTTTTCCAATATCTATTCCTCCTTATAGAATAACTCCGATTGAGTTGAGGGAACTTAAGGAGCAGCTTTAGAATCTTCTGAATAAGGAGTTTATTCGTCCTAGTGTATGTCTGTGGGGTGCACCAGTGTTGTTCGTGCGCATGAAGGATGGTTCCCTTAGGATGTACATTGACTATCGACAATTGAATAAGGTAACAGTTAAGTACAAAGTATTCTCTTCCACGGATAGATAATTTGTTTGACCAGTTTCAAGGTGCCAAGTTTTTCTCTAAGATAGATCTTCGGTCTGGGTGTCATCAGCTTAAGATTAGGGGGAAGGATATCCCTAAGATGACTTTTCGTACTCGGTATGGGCACTTTGAATTCTTGGTTATGTCATTTGGCTTGACAAATGCCCTGACGATATTTATGGATTTAATGAATAAGGTTTTCAGGCAGTTGTTGGATCATTTTGTCATTGTGTTTATTGATGACATGTTGATGTACCCTAAAGGTGAGGTGGATCATGCTAATCACCTCCGTGTGGTGTTGAAGAATTTGAATGAATAACAGTTGTATGCTAAGTTCTCTAAGTGTTAGTTTTGGTTGAACGTTGTAACTTTCTTGGGTCATATTATTTCTAGTGAGGGGATCATGGTGGATTCTCAAAAGGTGGTTGTGGTTAAAGGGTAGCATAAACCCACAACTTCAATTGACATTCAGAGCTTCTTGGGTTTGACTGGGTATTATAGGAGGTTTGTGGAGAGGTTTTCTTTGATAGTTGCTCCTTTGACTAAGTTAACTCAGAAGAAGGTAAAGTTTTCTTGGTCAAAAGTGTGTGAAGGTAGTTTTGAGAAGCTTAAGGATAAGCTGACTTTGGCTCTGGTTTTGACATTGTCTGATGGTAATGAGGGGTTTGTGATTTATTGGGACTTGGCTATGTTTTGATACAGCATGGGAAGATGATTGCCTATGCTTCCAGGCAGTTGAAGGTGCATGAGAGGAATTATCCTACTCATGATTTGTATCTTTTAGCGGTGGTTTTTGTTTTGAAAATATGGCGGCATTATTTGTATGGAGTCCACGTAGACATCTTTTCTGATCATAAGAGTCTGCAGTATGTGTTCACTAAGACGGATCTAAATCTCAGGCAAAGGAGATGGTTCGATATTCTCAAAGACTATGATATAACTCTTCAGCACCATCCAGGTAAAGCTAACGTCGTTTCTAATGTTCTTAGCAGGTTGACCATGGGAAGTTTGCCTCATGTAGAGAAGAGAAAGTGAGAATTGGTGAAAGATATTCTTTGCTTGGCCAATCTTAGAGTTCGTCTCTTGGACTCTAAGGATGGTAGGGTAATTTTTTTTTGGAAGTGATGTTGGTGGGCAAAAGGTAATGGTATTCGAGATTAGTGGTGATGGTACTTTATGGTACTAAGAAAGGTTGTATGTTCCTGATGTCGACGATTTGCGACAAAGGGTTTTGGCTAAAGCGCATGAATTGTGCTATGTTGTTAATCCTAGTTGGATGAAGATGTATCATGATCCCAAGGATTTATATTGGTGGAATGGTATAAAAAGGGATGTGGCTGATTTTGTAGCCAAGTACATGGTGTGCCAATAAGTAAAAGTTGAGCACATAAGGCCAGGAGGGTTGTATCAAGAAATTGATTTTCCCAAATGGAAATAGGAGGTAATCAATACGGATTTTGTTACTGGTTTTCCTCGATCTCGAAACCAATTTGATTTGATTTGGGTCATTATGGATAGGATGACAAAGTCTGCTTAATTTTTACTAGTGAGGACTACCTTTTCAGCAGAGGACTATACGAAGTTGTATCTTTAGGAGGTTGTGACGCGCACGGGGTCCCTATTTTAATTATCTCTGAATATGGTACACAATTTTCATCTCTTTTCTGGCAATCTTTTCAGAAGGTATTGTGTACTAAGGTGAGTCTGAGTACTGCTTTTTATGCTCAGACGGATGGGCAAATAGAAAGGACTATTTAAGCATTGGAGGATATATTTTGGGCATGTGTGATTGACTGTGGTAGCAGTTGGGTTGAGCATATACCTTTGGTAGAGTTTTCTTACAACAATAGCTATTATTCTAGTATTGGGATGTCCCCTTTTGTGGCAATGTATGGTAGGTGGTATAGATGTCCTATTGGTTGGTTTGAGCTTGGTGAGGCGGATATGTTCGGTCTAGATTTGGTTTATCAGGCTATGGAAAAGGTAAAGGTGATTTAGGATAGGCTTAAGGCATCCCAAAGTTGCCAAAAGTACTATACGTATGTTAGATGTAAAGACTTGGAGTTTGAGGTTAGGGATAAGGTGTTCCTAAAGGTTTCTCCTATGAAGGGAGTAATACGGTTTGGTAAAAAGGAGAAGCTTAATCCCCGATTTATTTTCCTTATGGGATTTTGTGGAGGGTTGGTAATGTTACTTATGAATCGGAGTTGCCTTCTAGTTTGAGCTCCATTAATTCGGTATTTTATGTATCCATGTTGAGGATGTGTCTTGGTGATCCTTTTTTCGTTGTTCCTTTGGAAGGGTTAGGTATCTCAGATTCTCTGTCTTATGAAGAAATACAGTTGAGATATTGGATAGGCAAGCTCATCGGTTACGGACAAAGGATGTGTCCTTGGTTAAGGTTCTATAGCAGAACCACAAGGCGGAAGAGGCTATGTTGGAAGCAGAAGAGGACATAAAGTCCACGTATCCCTACTTGTTCTCTGCTCTGGATATTCGTGCCGAAGGTATGTGCTCTTGAACACATCTTTATTTTCTAGGTTTGTTAAAGGAAAGGTTAATTTCCTCGTATCTTTGTTTTCTGTCTTAAAGGAAAGAGTAGAGGCATCTAAGGGGTGTAAGTCATGCATGTACTACCTTGTTCATCAATGGGGATGAATGTTCCAAGGGGGGGAGACTGAAACACCCTAGGTTCCTGAACCTTAGAAAATTTCCTGTATTTCTAGTCTCTGGACATGATACGACTAGGGGAAACAACTCGTACACTGGGATATAAGTGGTATGGGTTAGTCGTATACTGACCAGTGTTGGTTGATGGGTTGGATTTGGTTTCTAGAATGGATATGACCTGGGTGGCACGAGTTGTATCAGTGGATACAGATTTCTAGTTACTTCACTTAATCATAGGCTTTGCAACTTAAGTTGGATCTGAGTACAAGTGGCCCACTAAGAACCATAAGCTAGGGTTAGAGTCTTACCATCGACTCATATGGTGGGCAGTGTTCAATCCTCTTAGGATTCTATTCTGCCAGGGGTACAGGTCCAGGGTACTAGTTATATACTTAGATACGAAATGGTTTGGGGTGAGTCATACCTTGGACAGTGTTGGGTCCAAGGAAGATGGCCTTAGGTACGAGTGGTAGGAACCACTCGTATTGGAGGGTATGGCTGGTATGGATAGTCATACCCACCTGATGGGATTTTTGGGAGTTTAAGTGAGGGAAATCTGGACATTTCCCCACTTAACCTAAGAAGGCCCCATGACTTGTATTCCTATTGGGAGGGTATTTTCCCTACTATTCTATTCATTAACACGTAGAAACTTCTCTTAAACACTCTACAATTCTCTCTAGGGATTTTGGGTAAAGGAAGGCTAGGGTTTCATCTTAAGCATTAATTTGGGGCTCTTGTTGGTGATTTCTCTCTATCATCTTCTTGGTTTAAGGCATGTTCTCTTCCCTCAGTGTTAGTTCCATCTAAAGGCATGGTTTTATATTATGTTTTCATGGCATGATTATTGTATGTTTTTTGGATTTTTAAATATAATATGGGTGTTTTGGTTATAAATGCTTGGTTATGGTTTTTCCATAATTTAATTATTCTTTTATATGCTTTAATGGTGGTTTTGGATAATTTTTTGCATGGAAATGGTTATTTGGTAATTGGCTTTGGTTTTGGAAATACTATGCCCCCAATATGCTTAATAAAATGCCTATGAGAATGTTTTCACTAAATTGTTGGAATTTAATGAAACTTATGCATGCTTTAGACTTGGTAATGGAAACATAAATGGTTTAAATGGCTTGGAATGATTAAATGGAATGGGTTTGTGTTTAACAATCATTCTTGTGGGGTACAGTGGAATCCCCCAAGTAATCGTAATAATGAAACACTTGTGGGGTACAGGGACTCCCCCAAGTTAATTGAAAAATGTGATCTATGGGTACACGGGAATTCCTTGGTCTAAAAAAGGTTTGGCTGAGGACTGTACTTGCACGTTATAGTTGGTATAGCCTCGGTTAATAACAAATGTTTGGTTGGTTAGAAATGGTTTTAATTGGGCAATAATGGTGGGGTATGATAGCTAATCATGAAGGTAGGAGTACAATGAATGAACATTAGTAACTCATATTTACCGATATATAGGGTAGGTCATGGCGACCTTATATGATACTATGAGGTATAAGGGAATCCTCTAAGTACACTGTATATATATATCATGGAGGGTAAGGGTACTTGGGAATCCCCTACTCTAATGGTATCTTTGATTCGTGCGACTAAATACATCGGGGCCCGTTCAGGGGTTACACTGGACCCATATAGCCAATGGGTAGTTAAGGCCGGTTAAGATATAGATACCTCGGTAAATGGTTTCAAATGCATGCTAAATTCGGTTCACTTTCTCGGCATGGTTACATATATATATGTATGAATTGTATGCATATGAATGGTATACTTGGTTTTTTCTAAATGGCATTATTTGATCCTTATCTTGATTTCATGCTAGCATTCACCCATTAACCCATCTTCGGGCGGCTGTATCCTCACGCAATGCAGGAGCTGGCCGTTCTACTCCTCCTACTTAGTATTTGGACATTTAGAGTCACTTTTTGGATTGAAGTGGTGAGCTTCTATCTTTTTGGAAGGCTCTATTTCATGGATGGTATCTTATACTTTGGTTTAATTATGGATATTGGGTTTGGCTATGATTGGAGGCATGTCCCAACTGGATTTTGGTATTCTATTAGTTAGAGGGTTTTGTGGAACTACTATGGATTGGTATGGGCGGGATTGGTATTGGTGTCAACCTTAGTATTGGCATTGGTATTGGGGCTAATACTAGTGGACTAAATTTCTCACTGTTCCATCCTTTTATGTTAGGTTATGGAACTTGGTTTGGTTATTATATGGTTGATAGGTTTATGGTTTGGCTTGGTTATCTGATGGGTTTGTGCGACTGGAGTCGGTTGGGTCGGTCTCGGTTACAGACCTATCTTAGAGTCTTGGAATATGCAACAATGCTATCTTGTTATATGTTCGAAATTCAGCCAACTCAGGGCAGACGACTGGAGGTTGGGTTGGATAACGGGGATGGTCTCCGCTCGGACTTAGGACGCCCATTACGACAAAGCCCTGGGTTGTGGCGAGTCATGTTTAGCTACTCATTATTGCAACACAAGAAAAATTCTAATAAGAAATAATGATTATGAGCTTATAATAATAAGATGAAAAACTCCAAAATCTAACTTTGAATAAAAACCCTAAAAATAGATATTTGTGATTCCAAGACCAAGAATGTGCCTTAAAACCTTACAGTAATGTCATAGAGCATAAAAAATCATGAAAACCTAATTGGAGTATTTATAGACACAAAAAGAATCCTATTCTAAACTTTGTAGGAGAAACGGGTTGGCAAGTTCCTATGACTGTTAGACTGGAGTCATGGATTCGGTCTACAGGCCGTAGGTTACTATCACGGAAATCAAGGTTTGCTTGTTGCTTTAGTATCTATTTCATGAATGGAGTCCATGAATAATAGGTCAAGTCCATGAGTTGTAGGTACCATCCGTAGGAATGTGAATTTGTCTCCTCCTACAACTTCTCACCCACAACCTAGTTCCACAGGTCGTGGATCAAGTCCACGAATCGTAGACCTCACCCATGGAACTCACACTTTTCCTTCATCTTTAGAACCTTCTTTACAAGTGCCTTCCACGGGTCATGGATCAATTTCAAGAATCACAGACCATACCTGTGGAGTTCAGACTTCTTCCTTTCTTGGTTAATTTTGATATTTTTTTCTCTATTTTGACACCGAACCCTATTCTCCTACACAATATCACAAAAATACATCATACTCACAAAAAATACCTAAGTTCTTGCATATTTTCTTTATTTAGAGCACCAAAACTGCCATGAAATAACAACTCATCACATTAGCCCCCCCAAAAGAAAGAAAGGAAGAGAAATTTGAGCTAAAAGCCATCTGCCAAACAAAAGAAATTTGGAATGCTCTCCAAAATCATGAAGTAAATACAAAACCATAGTATGATATGATTGAAATAGACACTCTATGAAAATGAACTTCTCCCAAACATAAATATAGGCTAATCTTTCAGCACTGAAGGTCATTAGAATAAGAATAAAATGTGCCAACTTGGTGAAATAATCCAAAGTAACCCAAATACCATCAAGACCATAGGAAGTACGAGGAAAACCACTAATGAAGTCCATAATAATCCGTTCCCATTTCCACTTGAGAATGGGCAAACTTTGAGTTAATCCTCCAGGATGCCGATGCTCGGCCTTAACCTACTGACAACATTAGTAATAAGCCACAAAGTCTAACACATCTCTCTTTGTACCATCCTACTAGTAATGCTGCCTCAAATCCTTATACATCTTAGCTATACTGGGTAAATATAATATCAAGAACTGTGAGCTTCATGAAGAATTGATTGAATCAAGTCATCAAACCGGGGAACACAAATATGACCCCAAAATCTCAAAATACCCTCAGAATCAACAGTGTGCCTCTCAAACTCACCACTCACCACCTGATAATGAAGGAAACATAATGTGCTATCCTTATATTGATGATCATGCATCTGCTCGAATAGGGAGGACCTCGCCTCCTCATAAGCCAAAATTCTCGTAGGATCTGAAACATCAAAGTAAACCATCAAATTGGCTGAGGACTGAATGTCTTATGCCATAGGCCTCTGATAAAATGATATGCATGCCAAGCTACCCATACTCACTAACATGTGACTAAAGGCATCTACTACTACATTTGTCTTACCCGGATGATCCAAGATGGAAATATCATTATCCTTTAGCATCTTCATCCATCTACGCTGGAGAGCATTAAGCTCTCACTAGGTCATAAGATGCTGAAGGCTATAGTGATTGGTAAAAATCTTATAATGCACTCCACACAAATAATGCCTCCAAATCTTGAGCTCGAAAACTACTGCCACTAACTCCAAATAATGAGTGGGGTAGTTTTGCTCATGTACTTTAAACTATCTAGAAGCATAAGCAATGATACAACCTTACTACATCAAAACACAACCAAGACCAACATTCAAAGTGTCACAAAACATGGTGAATCCCTCACCATCAATAGAAAGAGCTAATACTAGAGCTGAAGTAAGACAATCCTTGAGCTTTTCAAAGCTCAACTCACGAACGATCGGAAAGAAATTCCTTCTGAGTCAATTTAGTCATAGGGGCTAAAATAGTAGCAAAGCTCTCAGCAAAATGCCTATAATAATCGGCCAAACCCATGAAACAGTAAACTTCATTTGGACACGTAGGCCTTGCCCAATCACCACAATCTTAGCTGGGTCTACCATGATACTAGATTTAGATACCACATGTCCAAGGAATGGCATTGACTCATGACAAAACTCACACTTGGAGAACTTGGTAAAATTCACATGATCTTGCAAGGTCTGGAGCATAATCGTCAAATACTGAACATGCTCCCCACTACTCCTCGAATACACAAGAAGGTCATCAATGAACACGATAATAAAGGAGCCTAGATAGGGTCTGAACATATGGTTCATCAAATCCATGAACATGGCTGGGGCATTATTCAACCCAAAAGACATCACCAAAAACTCATAATAACCATAATGGGTCCTGAAAGCTATCTTTGGGATATCCTCAGCCCGAATCCTCAGCTGATGATAATCGGATCTCAAATCAATCTTAGAAAACAAGATAGCACCCTGAAGCTTTTCGAATAAATCATCAATGTGAGGTATAGGATAATGATTTTTCACCATCACCTTATTAAACTGCCTATAATTAATACACATACGCATGTATCCATCATTCTTCTTTAAAAAAAATATAGGAGCACCCTATGGGGACACACTCGGTCTAATGAAACCTTTACCAAAAAGATCCTGAAGCTGAGAATTCAGCTCCTTATGCTCGATAGTTTCCATACAGTAAGGTACCGTAGAAATAGGTCGTGTTATAAGCTCAAGGTTAATAGCAAACTCAAACTCACGGTCAGGGTGAATACCAGGCAGGTCGGTGGGGAACACATCAGGAAACTAACAAATAATAGGAACAGAGTCAAGCAACGGACTCTCTACATGAGTATCACATATATAGGAGAGATATGACTTAGAACCCCTCGATATAAGTCTCCTAGCACAAATATAAAAAATAATTCCCATTGGCCCGTGGCTAACTGTTTTCTACCACACGATTGGGGGTATGCCGGGCATAGCTAAGGTAATGGTCTTGGCAAAGTAATCCATGACTACTTGATAGTGGGTAACCAGTCCATGCCCAGAATCACATTTAAATCCTGCATATCCAAAATAATAAGCTCAATATAAGTATCAATATCACTAACTGTATCAACATATGATCTGAATACTCGATCCACTACAAAAGAATCACCCATGAGAGTAGATACATGTAATGACGTAGATAATTGATCACTAGTCAAGTCCAACCATGGTGCAGAATAAGCAGATATACTAGAATAAGTAGATCCAGGATCAAATAAAGTAAGGGCCAACTTGCGGCATACCAAAATCATACTTGTAACTTCAACATCCAAAGCTTCAGCCTCGGGTCTAGAAGGTACTGCATATAACTAACAACGCCCGCCATTTGGATGGTCACGTAACCAACCTCTTGTCTTGCCTGCCTGAGTACTATATCGAGCACCCAGATAACCATCCCTACGACCTGCCGAACTACCTCTACTTGAGAGATAAACTACCCTAATAAGGGTATCACCCTAGGCTGAAACAACCATCACCCCACGACTAGGGAATTCTTGCAAAAAGTAACTTGGAAGCACATAAGTAAAATAAGAGTCACGAGTAGAAGCAAAACTCATAGATCTGGCTGAATTGGAGTAGCCACCACGTCTAGCATGACCTGCAGATGAACCTCTCAAAGACTAATCACCACCCTTACCAGGGTAACCACTTGAACCAAATTGACCTCCATCAGTAGTCTGAATAGCTTTCTAAATTGGTCAACTAGTCTGACTTTGATGCTGAAAGATGGACTTAGAGGATACTCAACATGAGTACTACCACCTCTAAATCAGGAATTCCTACAGCTCCTACAAAACCTGCCTTAGTACTTAGGCCTCTTATCACGACCCTCACGATGTATGTCCTCTATCACTCTAGCATGATCTAAAACCTCAACAAAGGTCCAACCTATAGTAACTAGAATCTGAGTAGTCATCCAAATGGAGAGTCTCAATTTTCTCACAAAGCAACGAACTCTCTCATACTCAGTATCCAAAATAGAAGTCACATGCCTGGCAAACTTATGGAAATAGGACTCATACTCAACAACTATCATAGAACCCTGCTCCAATCTAGTGAATTGATCCCTCAGCCGATCTCTAAGATCGCGCGACATATACTTCTCCAAGAATATCTCATAGAATTAATTCCATAATAGGGGAGAAGATCCAACTGGACTTGAACTCATTATATCTCTCCACCAGCATCAAGCAGACAAATCCAACTGAAATATGGTGTCATCTACACCATGAGTCTCAACAAGGCCTATACCGCAAAGTCTATCCTCACAAGCAGTAAGAAACTCAAATGCGTCCTCTCCACAAGCACCAGAAAACCTAGGCGAAGCCGACCTAAAAAATCTACCCAGCATCTTCTGCTCCTCAGCAGACATAATAGGCTGGGTCATAATTGGCTGAGCAGCCATCAGTTAAACAACTGCCGATATAGGAGGAAACTCAACTCCAAGAGCTGCAGCTGTAGACTGTACTCCTACCTCAATAGTTTGTGCACTATCATACAATGCACCACCTACAATACCCAATATCTTAATCAAGGTGTCTCTGAGCAATGAAAAGGGAATATAACCTGGTAAAGCCTAGGTTTGTCCCTGTCTCACTACTGGTTGTGGTAGTGGAATCTTTGGTTCAGGTGCAGGAATGGGGTTTGAGGGTGGCGGCCTATCCTGGTCCCTAAATGGGGACACATAACAAGGTAGTCCTCAAACAAAAGTTGGATCCATGGGCTTAGTCGACCCTCATCACGCATAGGTGTAGCACGTGTCCTAGGCATCTGCGAAAGAGTAAAGTATAGAAAATATCCTACAAACCAACTTACACTATTAGTAGGATACGAGTGAAAGAATTAAAGGAATCCTAAGAATGTCCCATAACCTCCCAAAGATAGGAAACAAACGTCAACATTTAAATATGCAGGACTCTATTAGACACTTTCTTTTGTACCGACAATATCGATGAAAACTAGACTCTGATATCAACTTATCATGACCCGATTCATACGTCATGATGGCACCTATTAAAACCCACTAGTAGGTGAACCAACACTATAACCCAAAGCTAAGATGATGGGTTACTTTGGTAAAATGGCCAACTGAGCCTAAATACCCGAATGTAATTACAATCAATAATGTTCCACTAAAAGAAGACAATCAAAAGAAGGATACCAATCTCACAACCTGAAACAATCAAAAGACGGATAACAATCTCACGGCCTGGTAATATCAGTACAAGAGCATCTAAGTATGATTATAGTAAATACAACCCAAAATTCTAGATTAGTTAACATATCTATCTCGAATTCAAAAGACTGAACAAGGATAGAAGGGAAATGGGCAACTCAAAACTCCAAGAGCTCACCCTGTATCTGGAAGATCTATATTGCACGAACTCAACTCAGAGGCGACAGCTAATACTTGTGTCTGCACCAAAAAGTTATATTAGTGTAGAATAAATACCAAAACAATGGGTACTCAGTAGGCATCATCGGCCGACTGAGATAAATTATGATATAAAGATGATATAAAGCAAGATAATATCTCTAAGTCAAGGTACAAAATCAAACCTGAATCATCTGCATCATCACTGTATAAAATAAATGATCAACTAGAATGATAATACGACATATCATATTAATACGTGCCAGTACCATCATATATATGGAGTAATTGATCCAAAAGCATAAAGCAACAATAATACAATTACAACCGCATAAATACCAAGTTGGCACACATACATCCATTAAAGCATAAAGTAAAACAACTCACTATAGCATTCCATACCATTGGGGAGTACACCTAAAAGAACCTAAAGTAAAGAACCCATCACGACGTCCCATACCATCGGAGAGTGCATCAAAGGATTAGATCATCAACGTTAATAGATATATAACCAACTTCTTAATTTCCTTGGTTTTCCACATTTCACATCAACGACCATTTGCCAATAATTATCATTATCAACCATTACCGCAATTAAATAACATATACCAAGGTACTAATACCTATAATCCTATCACTATATAGATGTCTATCTCAACAATATACTTTACTGACTCATTATTAGCTAACTAGTGATTATTAATAAACCACCAATTCGCTAGTCATCAATGACCTCTAATTATTAGCCTAACTGATTCTTTACATAATACTTATTCACGGGATGGTATCTAAGCATTATTCACTAAATAACCAACATCTAATATCTAGTCGAGATTCATTACTAGATCATAGATGCCATTTAGGAAAAGCACAGTTCTAGTCATTATAATTGGACTAGTCACCATCTAGAAAAAAGCCACTAATCGCCATTTGAACACTTATCTATCTAACTGTTAACGTCTTTTATTATGTAGCATCATCAATATACAGATCCTCAAATAATAGCTAATGGACATCATAACTTAGTCATCAATTTCATTAATGATCACCAATGCTAATCTATTATCATCATTAGCCACGTAACAACTACAATTACTAGTTACCAAATTTAAACTAAACAAGGTTCATTAACTAGTACTCTAGACTTCTAGCCATCAAGTAAAATAGTCACATAATAGACAACTAGTTACCACATAGCTCATTCTAATATGCAATATTCCTTAATTAATCCATTTATCCAATGCTATATATACTCACTAGGTAAATCCTCAAATGCCACACCATATCCAGCTTACCAACTTGTCCTAATACATTATTTGGTATATGCTACTCCTACTCACTATTCAGCACAAGAAAGAACTACACCGCTTAGCAAGTGATTAGCACTAAAGAACTATAACCGACAATACCAAGAATAATATCACGCCCTTAAAGCATATACAAATGAAATCATACAAAGGCAATCCACCCACACACATATATATGCTTACTATACATATCATTAATATATCCTCTGGACTTACCGGACATCATCATATCATCAGTATATCCTCTGTACTTGCCGGGCATTATTATATCAACAATATATCCTCCAAACTTACCGGGCTTCATCATATCATCAATATATCCCCTGAACTTATCATACATAATCATAATCATCAATATATCCTCCGGACTTACAAGACATCATCATATTATCAATACATATATAAGCAATCGAATCAATAATAAATGCAAGCCCTATGAGGGATAGAGTAAAAGAGAAGTAAGGAAAGACATACCATCGTACCTTATCATTTATTATCAACACAATATATTAATAGGTACATGAACAAGTGTATTTACATGGTATGGACACTCAATGCATTACCGGGCTAAACAAATCACTAGCATGGTCAGCACAAAGCCATGGTTTATACCTTCTAGAGCCCCTTTTTATTAGCATGATTTGAATTATTATCACAAGAGGATTTTTAGCAAAAACATTAGTTTAGTCACTATAATTGAACATAATATGAGTAATAACATAATCCAAATCTTAAATAGTAAGTTAGTCAATGATTTAAGTGATAGCATAGTCATGGGCCTAAGCTATAAGATATTTCATTGCTATCCAAGCATTATCAATAATCTAGACACCGATCATGCACAACATTTACAATACCAACATCATGAATAAACCATTTACTGGGGTTAGCCATCATATTATTAAAGACACATTCTATGTGTTTAACAAGAATCTACATTTTTAATGAAACTACATCATCCAAGCTTAAGGTGGGTCAAGCTCTGCTTCTAATACCCCAAATTCATCTTCAAGCCTAACATCTACCTAGGACTAAGCTAAGCCATCTAAATTATGTCTTAGAGGTTTATCAATCCACAAAAGTTCTATAGTACAATTCTTTCTCAAGTATTACACTTAATCCATCCAAAGTAACTAGGGTAATTTCCACAACTATGCACAACTAAGATCAACTTACTCTTTAATATGAGAGACAAGGTCACTCCCGTCTAACTCGGATAACTACAGCATTCCCATGCTATTCATGAGATAAGAAGTCAACTCAACAAGGTTATAGTCAATAAGTCAAGTATCACACTTTATGAGTTCAATAGCCTAAGTATCTCAACTAATCCAAAATATTACTATCTATCATTTCAACACCTAAAAATCCTCCCAATCTTATCAAGATATCAAATTCATAATATTATAAAGCTCAATTTAACAAGATGTAAGCATAACCTACCTCGAATCCAAATATAGCTCACGAACCGATAACCTTTGTTTTCTCTTAACTTAAAGCTTATTCAAAGAGCCAAGCTATTGAAAACACAATTTATGCATTATTATGAGAATATCAATACCCATATTGCTTCATTGTGCTTTGGGTACAAAACGACACCAAAAGCGCCCAAGTGGGTCCCACTTATTGAAAATGAGTTTTTGAGACCAACCCAGTGTTCAAATACTATTAGGGAGTTATATCCCTTAACAAATTGGTGCAAATCAAATATATTTGGGCAAAAATCAAGCCCTCAAGCCATTTGGGGTTTTGATCAAATAATCAAGACCTCAACACTATAAATAAAGGATTCATACCTTAGATTTGTCGTTAATCACGATTATGCAAGTTATTTAAGCTCCAAATCAACACCCAAGACTCAATTTGTGGACTACACATGCTATTAAGGTTTTTGGGACTTAAAGCAATAGCAAAATGACCAATTTTTGACCAAAAAAGGCATTTAAGTACCCCTTCCCAGGTCCCCGGTTCATACGATCGCCATCACTTAGGCCGTAATCGTGATACACCCTACCCGTTCGTGGTACCCTTTGCTACACCAGATGGAAGCTATCCAAGTTTTGACCAATGCCTTGGGATGCATCTTGAATCTAATATGGGAAAATAAAATACGAAACCACACTGATTTTGACATTTTGAACACGTTGGAAATATTGAATTTTTTATTTGAGGTTGTTTTATCCAAATGTAGGCTCCATAGTCGAATATATAATTTATAGTCTTTCGGACTAATAGGTCAAAGTGAGTTCAGGTGCAGCGGGACACAAACTAATGATCTACCCAAACTAAAATCAATATTCTGGAGCTACTGGAACAGGAAGAATTTGCATTCAATATTGTTTTACTAAGGTTTTTGCTTGGTGGCTATTTGGAACCAGCAAACACTTTTAAACATAGAAATGGTTATAAAAACCAAATGAACTACCCGATAACCGAACTATCAGTTCTAACTAGTCATAAATGAACTGGGGCAGCTATGAAAAAACTCTAATGACAAAAATAAGTAGAATCATGAGAAATGACCTTAAGGGTCATTACAATATCCACTACTAAGGAACTTTCATCTCTGGAAGATAAAGATGAAGAAAATACCTGAAGTCTAAAACAGGTGAGGATACTGGGCTCGTATCTTACTCTGAATCTCCCAAGTGGCATGCTCCACTCCTCCACTGGGCGGTGCTTCTAATGCACCTTAAATACTGGAATCTCTATGGTACATAACTGCCTTATATCACTAGCCAAAATAAGCACGGGCTTCTCTACAAAGGTCAACTTTTCATTCAACTGGACTGAGTCACATCTAAACGCATGAGACAGATCAGGAATATACTTCCACAGCATGGAGACATATAAAATTGGATGAATAATAGCAAAATAAGGAGGCAAGGCTAACTCATAGGCCACCCCATCAACTTTACGGGGAATGTCAAAGGGACCAATATACCGAGGACTGAGCTCATCCTTTATTTAGAAACTCATCACACCCCTCATGGTTGAAACACAAAGGAACATGCGGTCACCAACATCGAATCTCAAGGCACCGAGCCTACAGTCGGCATAGGCCATCTGCCTACTCTGGGCTCTCTCAGCCTATCCTAAATTACCCTACTCTATCCAATGGGTCCTGAAGCAAATTCGTACCATAAGGTCTCACTTCGAAAGTCTCAAACCATCATATTGGAGAATTAAATCTCCTGTCGTACAATGCCTCATAAGGCTCCATCTTGATACTCGAATAATAGTTGTTGTATAAAAACTATGTCATTGCTAAATGCTGATCCCACTGTCCTCTGAAATCCAAAACACAGGCTCGTACCATATACTCAAGTACCTGAATAGTCCACTCGGACTGACCATCTGTTTGTAGATGAAAAGCTACACTCAAATCCACTTGAGTACCTAACTCGTCCTAGAATTCTCTCAAAAACCGTGAAGTAAATACAAAACCATAGTCTCATATGAAAATGGGCACCCCATGTAAATGAACTATCTCCCGAACATAAATATAGGCTAATCTTTTAGCACTGAAGGTCATCAGAAGAGGAATGAAGTATGCTGACTTGGTCAAACGATTCACAATAACCCAAATACCATCAAGACCACAGGAAGTGTACAACAAACCACTAATGAAGTCCATAATAATCTGTTCCCATTTCTATTCGAGAATGGGCAAACTTTGAGTCAATCCTCTTGGACATTGATGCTCGGCCTTAACCTGCTGACAACATAGGCAACGAGCCATAAAGTCTACCGTATCTCTCTTCATAACATCCCACTAGTAATGCTGCTTTAAATCTTTATACATCATAGCTATACCAGGATAAATAGAATATCTAAAGTTGTGAGCTTCATGAAGAATTGACCGAATCAAGTTATCAAGTTGGGGAATACAAATACGACCCCATAATTTCAAAATACCCTCAGAATCAATGGCGTGCCTCTCAAACTCACTACTCATCACATGATCATGGAAGAAACACAACATGCTATCCTTATACTGTCGATCACGAATCTGCTCGAATAGGGAGGACCTCACCTTTACACAAGCCAAAATCCTTGTAGGATCTTAAATATCAAGGTGAATCATCAAATTGGCTAAGGAATGAATGTCCCATGCCATTGGCCTCGGAGAAACTAATATGCATGCCAAGTTACCCATACTCACTTCCTTGTGACTCAAGGCATCAACTACCATATTTGTCTACCTGGATGATAAAAGATGGAAATATCATAGTCCTTTAGAAACTCCATCTATCTATGCTAGAGAGAATTAAGCTCTCACTGGGTCATAAGATGCTGAAGGTTATGGTGATTGGTGAAAGTCTCATAACGTACTCCATAAAAATAATGCCTCTAAATCTTAAGCAGGAAAACTATCACCGCCAACTCCAAATAATGAATGGGGTAGCTGCGCTCATGTACTTTAAACTGTCTATAAGCATAACAATGACACGACCCTGATGTATCAAAACACAACCAAGACTAACACATGAAGTGTCACAAAACACGGTGAATCCCTCACCCTCAATAGAAAGAGCTAATACTGGAGCTGAAGTAAGATAATACTTGAGCTTTTCAAAGCTCAACTCATACTTCTCGGACCATCGAAAAGGAGATTCCTTTTGAGTTAATCTAGTCATAGGGGCTGAAATAATAACAATTCTCTCAACAAAGCGCCTGTAATAACCATCCTCATAATTAAAATTGTGAACTTCATTAGGAGACGTAGGCCTATCCCAATCATGAATTGCTGCAATCTTAGCCAGGTCTACCATGATTTTGTATTTAGATACCACATGTCCAAGGAATCATATTGACTCAAGATGATACTCAAACTTGGAGAACTTGGTAAAAAGCACAAGATCTCGCAAAGTCTGGAGAACAATCCTCAAATGCTACACATGCTCTTTACTACTCCTCGAATACACAACAATGTCATCAATGAGCACGACAATAAAGGAGTCTAGATTGGGTCTGAACACATGGTTCATCTAACTATTTATTACTAGCTAGAACTACACAGCTTAGCAAGTGATAACCTTAACTGACAATACCAAGAATAATATCATACCTCAAAGCACGTATGAATGAAATCATATGAAGGCAATCTACACACAAACATATATATGCTTACCATACATATCATTAAGATATCCTCCGGACTCACCGGGCATCATCATATCATCACTAAATCCTCCAGACTTTTCGAGTATCGTTATATCATTAATATATCTTCAGAACTTATCGGGCATCATCATATTATCAATATATCATCCGAAATTACCGGGCATCATCATATCATCAATATATCCTCCGGACTTACCAGACATCATCATATCATCAATATATCTTCCAGACTTATCGGGCATCATCATATTATCAATACATATATAAGCAATCCAATCAATAATAAATACAAGCCCTACGAGGGATAAAGTGAAAGAGAAGTAAGGAAATACATACCATCGTACCTCATCTTTCATTATCAACATAATATATTAATAGGTGCATTAATAAATATATTTACATAGTATGGACACTTAATGCATTACTGGAATTAACAAGATCCCTGTCATGGTCAATACAAAGACATGGTTTATACCTTCTAGAGCCCCTCTTTAGTAGCATGATTCATATTATTAGCACAAGAAAATTTTTAGCACAAACATTAGTTTAGTCACTAGGCTTGAACATAATATGATTAATAACACAATACAAGACCCAAATAGTATGGTAATCAACGATTTAAGTGATAGCATACTCATGGTCCTAATCTATAAGACATTTCATTGCAATCCAAGCAATATCAATAATCTAGGGACCTATCATGCACATCTTTTCCAATACCAACATCATCAATAAACCATTTACCGGGGTTAGCCATCATATTACCAAAGGCACATTCTATGCATTTAATAAGTATCTAGGTCACTAATGAAACTACATAAACAAGCTTAAGCTGAGCCAGGCTTCCTTCTAATACCCAAAATTCCTCTTCAAGTCTAACTTCTACTCGGACTAAGCTAAGCCATCTAAATCATGTCTTAGAGGTTTATCAATCCATCCTAGTTCTATGGTACAATTCTTTATCAAGTATTACTCTTAATCCATCTAAACAACTAGGGTAATTTCCACAACTATGCACAACTAAGGTCAAGTTAATCTTTAATATGAGTGAAAAAGTCACTCTCGTCTAACTAGGACAATTAGAGCATTCTAATGCTATTCATTAGATAATAAGTCCAACTAACAAAGGTTCTAGTCTATAAGTCAAGTATCATACTTACTGAGTTCAATAACCTAAGTGGCTCAACTAATCCCAAACATTACCATCTACCATTTCAACACCTAGAACCACTCCCAGTTTTATCAAGATATCAAAGTCATTCTACAATAAAGATCAATCTAAAAATAAGTAACCCTAACCTACCCACACGGCCCAAACTGACGCCTTTTCGTAAAGGGCATTCTAAGTCCAACTAGGATCGGGGACAACCCCTATTACACAACCCAACCTCTAAACACGTACCCTAAGTTTGATGAATTCTATACATATAACAAGATAGTATTTTGTAAAATTCTAGACTCTAGGATAGGTCCGTAACCATGACCAACCCAAGCAAGTTCAACCATCAAATAACCATGAGTTTCTAGTGTCAGTCCATTGGACTCATTCCTTCAAGATTAGGTATCACACCCCACCATTATTGCCCAATAAAAACTACTATCAACATCAAAACCACTGTTCCATTTCTTATTAACCAAGGATACAAGTTGTGGTGTAGTCATACTGACTATAACTTGCAAGCAATGTCCTTAGCCATCCTTTTTAAGAAGAAGCAATTTCCATGTAGCCATAGATTACATTCTTAGTTGATTTGGGGAAGTCCTATGTACCCCACAAGCATTTCATTATTAAATTTGCTTTATAGATTCCCTTTTACCATACAAGGATTTCTGTCATACCAACCATAATCACCAAGACCTTACCATTTAATTATTCCCTACCGTTTAACCATTTAGGGTTCCATTACCATGTTATACTATGCATAGTTCAAATAAAGTCCAACAATTTAACCAAAAACATTCTCATAGGTATTTTATCTAACATGTTATGGGAATAGTATTTCCAAAGCCAAAAGAAGTGACAATTAACCATTCCCATGCAACCAAATGTTCAAACCACCATAATAATATGAAAATCATAAGTAAAAATTAGGGGAAAACCTTAACCAACTATTATAACCAAAACCCCCAACATATATTTGAATACCCAAAACCATACAACATCTATGCCATGATAACAATTCATAAAACATGCCTTTAGTTGGAACTAACAATGAGGGAGAAGTACATGACTTAGATTATGAAGTTGGCGGAGCGAAATCACCCTTGTAAGTCCCCAAATTAATCATATTGATGAAACTCTAGCCTTTCTTGACCCAAGAGCCTTTAGAGAATTTTAGAGTGTTTTAAGAGGGTTTGAGTGATTGCAAATTGGTTAAATGATGTCCTAAGAGTGTTATAAGTCATGGGGCCATAAGATTTTAAGAGGGGAAATTTCCAGATTACCTCTAATTTAAACTTCTTAGAATTCCCGTAGGATAGTACAACCACCCTATACTAGTCGTACCCTAGGGTATGAGTTGTACCCTATCTTGTACCCTAGGCTTCCCCTTGGACCCCAACACTATCCAACACACGGCCACCCATGCCAAACCATACCCAACCATACGACTAGTACTATGAAACCATACCCTAGGAAGAATAGAATCACCTAGACTAAACATAGGGAAACATACAATTGACACCTTACCATTTATACCCTAACATACAACTTATATATTCCAACTGTACCTTAGACAGAGACCATCCAACCCACACTGTCACCATATGACTAAGCATAACCTATCCATACCTTATCATACGAGAAGTACCCAACATTATGATATTCAGAAGCCAAAAATTGAGAAATCTTCTAAGGGTCAAAACCCGGGGTATTTCAGTCTCCCCTACTAGGATCATTCATCCCCGAATGACAGACAAGGTAGTACAAGTACCAATTACACCCAACTTAACCATTCCAACCTTTATGTATGTTAGAAAACAAAGATCTGATAAAGAACACATACCTTTCATTCAAATATCCGAAGTAGAAAACAAATGTGGGTACTTGGACTTCATGTCCTCTTCCACTTCCCAAGTAGCCTCTTCCACCTTGTGGTTTCACTATAGAACCTTAACTAAAGCTACATCCTTGGCCCCCAACCAATGAACCTATCGATCTAAGAGCTTAATTGGGATCTCTTCATAAGACAGAGAATCAGAGATACCCAATCTTTCCAAAGAAACAACCGGTGAAGGATCACCTATACATTTTCTCAACATAGAGAAATGTAATACTAGATGAATAGAGATCAAATGAGAAGGCAACTCTAATTCATACGCAACATTATCAACCCTTCTCAAAACCACATAAAGACCAATATATCAAAGTCGGAGCTTTCCATTTTTCCCAAACCGCATTACTCTCTTCATGGAAGACACCTTTATGAATACCTTATCCCCAACCTTAAACTCTAAGTCCTTATGTTTTATATCCGCATAGGACTTATGGCGACTTTAGGTAGCCTTAAGCCTATCCTAAATCACCTTCACCTTCTCCATAGCATTATAAACAAAATCTAGGCCAAAGATATCCGCCTCACCAATCTTGAACTACCTAATAGGAGATATACACCTCCTACCATACAATACCTCAAAATGGGCCATCCTAATACTAGAATTATAGCTATTATTGTAAGAAAACTCTACAAGAGGTAGATGCTCAACCCAATTACCACTATAATCAATCACATATGTAAGAAGCATATCTTCCAATGCCCGAATAACCCTTTATGCTTGCCCATCCATTTGCGGCTGAAAAGCAGTACTTAGACTAACCGTAGTACCCAACCCCTCCTGAAACAAGCGCAAAAAGTAAGATGAAAACTGCATAGCATGATCAGACATAATTAAAATAGGCACCCCATGCCGCTTCACAATCTTATGAAGATACAACCTCGCATAATCCTCATTTGAAAAGTTGGTCCTTACTGGCAAGAAGTGAGCCAATTTTGTCATCCTATCCGCAATGACCTAAACTAAATCAAATTGGTTTCGAGATTGAAGAAGATGGGTAGTGAAATCTATGTTGATCACTTTTTATTTCCATTTTGGCAATTCAATCTCCTGATTGAAACCCCAGGCCTCATGTGCTTAACTTTTACTTGTTGACACCATGTATTTGGCCACAAAATTTGCCATATCCCTCTTCATACCATTCCACCAATACGATACATTTTCATCGAACTAGGATGAACAATATATCACAATTCATGTGCCTCAGCTAATAGCCTTTCTCATAAACCATCGACGTCAGGACCACATAACCTCCTTAGGTACCACAAGGTACCATTACTACTAATCTCAAATACCATTACCTTTTGCCCACCTACATCACCCTTGAATTTCATCAAGACAAGATTTAGCATTTACTTCTCCTTGATCTCTGCACCAAGATACAATCGAACCACTTCCTGTACCAATATACCACCATCCTTGGAATCCAAAAGTCAAACTCTAAGATTAGCCAAATGGTGAATATCCTTCACCAACTCCTATCTCTCCTAATCTACATGAGCTAAACTCTCCATGGGCAACCTGCTAAGAGCATCAACAATAACATTAGCCTTACTGGATGGTATTAAAGACTTATATCATAGTCATTGAGAAGCTCAAGCTATCTCTTTCGCCTGAGATTAAGCTTTTTCTGAGTGAACAAATACTATAGACTCTTATGATCTGAGAAGATGTCCATGTGCGCTCCATATAAATAGTGCCGCTAGATTTTTAATGCAAACACCATCGCTAAAAGCTTCAAATCATGAGTTAGATAGTTTCTCTCATATACCTTCAACTGCCTAGAAGTATTGGCTATCACCTTACCATGCTACATCAGAACATAACCGAGTCCTACCCGGGATACATCATAACAGACCAAAAACCCCTCAATGTCTTTTGAAAAAGTCAAAACCAAAGTCAAAGTTAGCTTATCCTTTAGCTTCTCCAAACTACCCTCACAAACATTTGACCAAAAGAACTTTAACTTCTTCTGAGTCAATTTAGTTAATAGGGCGGCTATCATTGATAACATTTCCACAAATCTTCTATATACCCAGCCAAACCCAAGAAGCTTTGAATGTCAGTTAGAGTCGTAGGTCTAGGCCACTTCTTAACTACTTCAACCTTTTGTGGATCCACCATGATCCCCTAACCAGAAATAATATGACTTTGAAATATAACAGTGTTCAACCAGAATTCACATTTTGAGAATTTGGCGGCAACTGCTGCTCTTCAAGGTCTACAACACCATATGGAAGTGATTAGCATGATCCACCTTACTCTTAGAATACCCCAGAATGTCTTCAATGAACACAATGACAAAAAGATCCAAAAGATAATGAAAGACCCGATTCATCAAATCTATATTGGCTACCGGAGTGATGGACAACCCAAATAACATAACCAAAAATAAAAGTGCCCATATCGGGTGTGGGAAGCTGTCTTAGGGATATCCACCTTCCTAATATTAAGTCGATGATACCCAGACCAAAAATCCATCTTTGAAAAGAATTTGGCACCCTATAACAGATCAAACAAGTCTTTTATCCTTTGAAGAGAATACTTGCTCTTGACTGTTACCTTATTCAACTACTGATAGTCAATGCATATCTGAAGGGAACCATCCTTCTTATGCACAAATAATATTGGTGAACCCTACGGGACACACTAGAATAGATGAAACTCTTATCCACGGTATCCTTAAGTTGCTCCTTGAGTTTCCTCAAATCAGCCTGAGCCATTCTATAAGAAGGAATAGATATTGGACGAGTGTCCGAAACTAAATCAATCCCAAATTTAATTTCCCTATTTGAAGAAACACCAGGAAGATCATCCGAAAAGACCTCAGGAAATTCATTCACCACCGAAATCAAATCCATAAAAAAGACCTTCTGAGTTAGAATTTTTAACTCAGACTAGATGATAGAGACACCCTTTGGAGATTAATCTCCAAGGTTTAAGATATGATATAAACCTCCCCTTAGGAGCTAGGGAACCACCCTTCCACTCAATTAACAGTTCACCAAGGAATCTAAAGATAACCTTGTGGGTCTGACAATCTAAAGACATATAGCACGAGTGTAACCAATCTTTACCAAAAATAACATCAAAATCCACCATATCTAGTTCAAACAAATCCACCAAATTCTCCTTACTACTAACAGACACCACAAATTTCCTATAGACTCTTTTAGCAACCATAGAGTCATCTATCGGTGTAGAAACAAAAAAAGAATTCAAAATAACCTTGATATCAAAATCAAAATACACAGCCAAAAATAGGGTCACATAAGAAAAAAAAAGACCCTGAATCAAGTAAACTACACACGTCATGAGAAAAGAGTTGTAACATACCATTCAAGATAATAGGCGATGCCACAGACTTCTGTCAGGATGTAGGAGCATATAACTAATTTTGGCCTGTGTGAGTACCAGAAGCAGAAACAAATGTAGAAGCAGCACCCCTTGGTATAGGAGAAGACGAAGAGGCAATCGTAAACTTATTCTCTTTCGAAGCAACCTTTCCAATCGAATAGTCCCTAAGCATATGGCCTGGCTGACCATATTTGAAACACATGTCCCTCACCTCATCATAGAAGCCCTGATGTAACTGACCACAAAACCCACAAGGAGGACATGATGAGGCCAACTAAGCCCCACTAGCCTGAGATTAGGCACTCTGTTCCCTAAAGTTATCTCCACCCTGATGACGCCTATCACCCGACTATTTTGGGTATGAAGCACCATCTTTGGAGAAAGAATAAGAACTCCCCCACTTCTTCTTTGGCCACTTACCACCATCCCTACCACTTTGTTGTTGACCACCCTGCTTAGAGAACCTGAACTTTTTACCCTGTCTTTCCCCTATCTCAGCCTACTTTCTCTTTTTCTCCTCCACCCATTGTATATGAACAACCAACCTGGAGATATCCATGCTCTTGATCAATAATGCAGTCTTGCTTTTAAGGATCTACTCACGAGATAGTCCTGAAGTAAACTTTCTTATTCTGGCCCTCATATCAGGCACCAATTTTAGAGCATACCTAATGACTGGTGAAATTTCAAGGAATACTCCTTGACCGACATATTTCCCTATTTTAGATTTACAAATTTCTCCGCCTTTTCTTCCATTAAATCCTAAGGAAAGAAGTGGTCTAGAAATGCATTAGAGAAAGTCTCCCATATAGATGACTCATCAACCTCACCCTTTACTGATCCCATTCCTCATACCATTGATATTCCACATCTTTTAGTTGATAGGAAGCAAAATTCACCTTTTCTACATTCATGGACTGTATGACCCTGAAGATCTTTTCTATCCTATCCTGAAAACCCTAAGGATCCTCCTCCACCTTAAGACTAGTAAAATTTAGAGGATTTAACCTTATGAATTGGCGTGTGGTCTTAGAAGATGGAATACCAAATGCACCACGCTCAACCTTAGAAGCTACCAATCGAGCAATCATATGAATCAACTGATGAAACTAAGCATTCATCACATTAGCCTGAGGTGCCTGAGTAGCATTAGAAGGAACTGGTGGAACTCTAGAGTAATCAGGGACCAAACCCCTACACTGAGTATGGATCCCATGAAAAGAGTGTGTCCTATCATCATCATCCTAGTCGGGACAGGGGTGTTTCCATCAACTTTAGATCGTTGAGGCATGGCATGAAAAGCAAACAAATAGAATTAGAGGACATTCCAGCGCTTAGACTCCAAGCTTAAAAATAGAACACAAAGAAGAGAAATGCTTTCTTAATTTCTTTGTAGCCTCTCTCTTATTAGTGTGGTACGCTACACACCCTTATAAAAGACTCTTTTTGACACGGGTTTGTGGATTCCGAATGGACCATGAACCTAAAGTTATGATACCAACTTGACATGACTCAAATCGGGGCCTTATCGTAATAGGAATCTCAAGTCTAACCAGGGTTGGGGACCACCCCCATTACTTAACCTAACCTCCAAACATATACCCTAAGTCAGATGAATTTCAAATACATAACAAGATAATATTTTGTACAATTATAGACTCTAGGATAGGTCCATAACCATGACCAACCTAAGCAAGTCCAACCATCCAATAGACAACTAATAACTATACCAAAACCAAAACCAAAACCAAAACCATAACCATAACCAAGTACTAGTCCATAACATTATAGGATGGAACAGTCATAAGTACAATCAAATGGTATTAGCCCTAATACCAATGCCAATACCAAGGCTGACACCAATAATGACACCGCCTATACCAACCTATAGTAATTCCACAAAATCTCTAACTGAAAGTAAGACAGTATCTGGTCGGGACATGCCCTCAACTATAGCAAAAACCAAGTCTATGACATAACCAAAGTATGTGAAAACATCCATGACATAAAATGGAGCCTTTTAGAATATGGAAGCTCACCACTTTAATTCAATCGAGCTAATCTCAAATCCAATCCCTAAGCAGGAGGAGTAGAATGATCGGTTCCTACATTGTGTGCGGATATAACTACCCGAAGATGGGTTAGTGGGTGAACGCTATCATGCACTCAGATAAGGATAAAATAATGCCAACCTTTAAAACCAAGTAAACCACCCATATGCATTAACAACCATACATTTATATATAACCATACTGGGAAATGGAATCGGGTTTAGCATGCATTTAAAATCATTAACCTAGGTATGTATAGCTTAATCATCCTAGAACCACCCACGGGCTATATGAGTCCAGTGTAACCTCCTGAATGGCCCCGATATGTGTAGCTACCCAACCAAAGATACCATAGGAGTAAGGGATTTCCGAGTACCCTTTGATCTCCATGATACATATGTACAAAGGTACTTACGGGATTCCCGTGTACCTCGTAAGTATTATATATGGTCGCTCTGATCAATCGTCATGTTGGCTAGTGTTTGTCCATTGGACTCACTCCTTTATGGTTAGCTATCACACCCTGCCATTTTGCCTAATTAAAACCATTACTACACAACAAAACCACCATTCCATTTATTATTAACCAAGGATATAAGTTGTAGGATCATCATACTGACTATAGTTTGCAAGCAATGTCCTTAGCCATCCTTTTTAAGAAGAAGAGATTCCTATGTACCTATAGATTACATTATTAAGTTGACTTGGAGGAGTCCCATGTACCCCACAAGCATTTCATTATTAAGTTTGCTTGGGGGATTCCCTTGTACACCACAAGGCTTTAAATTAGACCATCCATAACCACCAAGACCTTACCATTTAATCATTCCAAACCGTTTAAACCATTTAGGGTTCCATAACCAAGTTATACCATGCATAGTTCAAAAAAAGTGCAACAATTTAACCAAAAACATTCTCATAGGCATTTTATCAAACATTTTAAGGGCATAGTGTTTCCAAAGCCAAAACCAAGTACCAATTAAACATTCCCACATAACCAATGTTCAAACCGCCATAATAATATGAAAATCATAAGTAAAAGACAGGGGAAAATCATAACCAACCATTATAACCCAAACCCCTATTCCATGAATACAATTCATAAAACATGCCTTTAGTTGGAACTAATAATGGGGGAGGAGTACATGTCTTAGATTACGAAGATGACGAAGAGAAATCACCATTGTAAGTCCCCAAATTGATCCTATTGATAAAACCCTAGCTTTCTTGACTCAAGAACCTTAAGAGAATTTGAGAGTGTTTTAAGTAAGTTTGAGTGATTGTAAATAGGTTAAATGATGTACCTAGAGTGTTATAAGTCGTGGGGCTTAAGAGGTTAAGAGCGAAAATATCCAGATTACCCCCAACTTAAACTACTTAAAATTCCTGCAGGATGGTACAACCACCCCATATCTGTCATACCCTAAGGTATAAGTAGTACCCTATCTCATACCCTAGGCCTCCTTTTGGAACCCAACACTTTCTAAAATATGACCACCCAAGCCAAATCATACCCAACCATACGAATAATACCATGAAACCATAACCTAGGTAGAATAGAATAACCTAAAGTAAACTTAGGGCAACATATAATTGACACCTTACCATTCGTACCCTAACGTATAAGTTGTATGTTCCAACTGTACCTTGGAAAGAAACCATCCAGGCCACATTGGTCACCATACAACTAAGCCTAAGCTAACCATACCCTATTATACAAGAAGTTTCCCAACTTATTTGATGTCCAGAAGGCAATAACCGAGTAATAAGGGTCAAATCCTAGGGTGTTTTACCTACGTCGAATCAAAATATAGCTCACAAATTGATAACCTTTGCTTTCCCTTTCCTCGAAGCTTCTTCAAGGATCCAAGCTATCAAAAACACAATCTATGCTTATAACAAGATTATCAATACCCATATTGTACCTTTATACTTTAGGTCAAAAATGACACAAAGCACCCCAAATAGGTCCCACTTATGGAAAATGAGTTTTCGAGACCAACCCATTGTGCAAATACCATTAGGGAATTTTATCCCTCAAAAAATTGGTGCAAATGAAGCATATTTGGGCTAAAATCAAGCCCTCAATCTATTTGGGGTTTTGGTCAAATAATTAAGAATTCAACACTATAAATGAAGGATTCATACCTTAAATTCATTGTTAATCATGATTATGCATGTTATTCAAGCTCCCAATCAACATTCAAGACTCAATTTGTAGACTACACACTCTATTAGGGTTTATGAGACTCAAAGTAATAGTAAAATGGATAATTCTAGACTACAAAGGGCATTTAAATACCCCTTCTAAGTCTTTGATTCATGTGATCACCATCACTTAGGCTACAATCATGGAATCACAATTATGATACACCCTCTAGGATCGTGGTACCCTCTATTGTGCCAGATGACAGCTGAAACTTGGAATAAATTTCAAGTTTCGACCTATACCTCGGGATGCATCTTGAATACAATATGGGAAAATGATATATGCAACCACACTAATTTTAATATTTCAAATATATTGGTGAAGTCAAATTTTCCATACGATGTTGCTTTGACCAAATGCAGGCCCCATATCTAAATTTCTAATTTATCGACTTTCCAAAAATAGGTCGAAGTGAGTTCGGGTGCTACGACACCCAAACCAAAGGTCTACCTAACCTTAAATCAATATGCCAAAGCTTCTAGTGCAGTTAGAATTTTCTTTCGAATTGTTTTACTACGTTTTTGCTTGGTGGCCATTTGGACCCAATGAAGACTTTTAAATTGGGAGATGGTTCTAAAAACCAAACGAACTTCTTAGTAACCAAACTATCAATTCCAGCAAGTCATAAATGACTTAAGAAAGACAGGGAAATGATCTATCGGTGAAAATAAGTGGAATCATGAGAAATGATCTGAAGGGTCATTACAATCCCTTTTTTAGAAATCTTGTGTCTGAGCACTATCCCATTTTAACCATAAAATGACACTTTTCCCAATTAAGCACCAAGTTACATTCTTTACATCCTTAAAAGGCATTGGTAAATAAGCTAAGAAGTAATCAAACAAATGGCCATAACAGAAAAATCATGAATCAAAACTTCAATAGTGTTCTCCACTATGTCAAAAAATGGACATCATACAATGCTGAGAATTTTCAGGAGCATTACAAAGACAAAAGGCATTATTTCAATACAAATGTCCCATATAGACAAGTTAAAATGGTCTTCTCTTGGTCCTTGAGAGAAATAGAATCTGATTATACCCTGTATAACCATCATGAAAATAATACCATTCTCTACTAGCAAGACGGTCTAATGTCTGATCCTAAAATGGTACAGGAAAGTGATCCTTCTAGGTCCATGAGTTTAGCTTCCAATAATCCATAAAATTTCGCTATTCGGTGACTGGTCTTATAGACTAATTCATTCTTCTCATTGGGAATCACAGTGATTCTATCCCTTCTTTGAACATATTAGACTAGGCTATCCTATTTGCTATCGGCAATTAGATAAACCTCACATGTATCCAACCTTTTAATGATCTCTTTCTTCATAACCTTTTGAATGGGTCAAGTTAATCTATATTGGTTCTCAATACTAGGTATACAATCCGACTCTTGTTGGATTGTGTATGTACAAATAGCAGCTGAGATTCAAACAATGGTCCATCCAATGAACCTTTTGAACCTATGGAAAACAAACACCAAGGCCTCAACCTACCATTCTAATAAATCAACTACAATAATAGTTGAAAAGGTATTGTCAGCCCCCAAAAATGAATAACACGAATAAGAAGGAAAGACATTTAGTTCCCAAATTGGAAGCTCCTCGATAGATAATTTAGTTGGCAGGGTTGCTCTATTCTTTAGATCAAGATCCAACTTCTTTGGTGCATAAGTTTATGAACCCCTACCAATAAGTATGTTCACCACCTTATCATACTCATCAATACCATCACTATAAAAATCCATTATCATAGTTGCATGTGCCTCAACATTAACTATCTCCTCCATAGGTGCTACCGATTCATCTTAGCTATGGTATCTATTATAAAGACCACATGCATACCTTTGGAGTGCTTCATAGATTGACATACATAGACTTTCTCATCATTCAGTTGGAACTTTATTTGCCCCCTCTCCATGTCAACCAATACCCAATCCATAGCTAGGAAAGTCCTTTTTAATATGATCGGAACCTCAAAGTCAACCTCACAATCAAGAATCACAAAATTATCCAAAATATTAAAGACGATACCTTTACCAACAATCACACAAAATACCAATAAGCTTCTTCACATTGTGATCCACCTATAAGAGTCTCATAGAGGTCAATTAAGGCAACCCTAATTCGAGCTATTGGTAAATGACTAGCGACATTAGGTTAATGCTAGCACCCAAATCATATAAGGCATGAGTAAAATTTGAAGACCCAATTGTGCAAAAAATCGTGAAAGCTCTTAAGTCTTCTTTCCTTTTAACTAAAGAGTGAGAGAAAATGGCACTATAATAGTGCACATTATCAGTGGGTTCAAAACTCAATATCCTATTATTTATTAACAAATCAATCATGAACTTTACATAACCTGTTATTTTCTATAAAGCTTATACAAGAGGGTATTCAAAAATAATTCCTTCAACATAAAAATAAATTTTTGATATTTTTGCTCTTTTGCATTCTTTTTCAATCTTTGGAGAAAAGGCAGAGGTCGAGGAATGGGCTTCAATACTGGTGACCTCTATTCCATTTCCTTTGTCAGCCTCAACAATTAGAGGCTTTTAAGATGCCTTATCATTCATCACCAAATTTTTTGTTTTATTCACATCCACTTCATCAATTGTCATGAGCCAAACCAAGGCCTGGTCAACAAGGATTGGAGACCATCCTCTATACCTAACTAAATAGAATATCATAACCTAATGTTGGATAAATTCCAAACATATAACAAGGTAGAATGAGCTAAACTAAAATTCTTTAAGATATATCTATAATCGATAACTGCCCAAAACAACCAACCAACACTATCCAAGTTCACAGTAATCCATAAAGCCTTCTAAATAAAATTGAAATCAATAATGTGTTGGGACATGTCCCCGACCATAGCCAAAAAAAATTTGAAAAAAGTCTAGGCCATAAGAAACCAAAACATAAAATGAAGTCTTTTGAAGGATGGAAGCTCACCACTTCAAGTCAAATCACGAAGTATTCACAAGCACCTGATCACTGCACAAGAAAAGTAGAAGAAGTTTTGGTGGCTATATTGCGTGGGGATATAATGTCTGGAGATGGTTAGTGATTCTAGAGCTTTCATGTAACTGAAGGATGGGGATAAAATAACTTCATGGGTAAAAATTGAAAACCTGTCCAAAATCCAATGTATATAATAATATGTAAATGCATGTATTCATAATATTACATGTCGGGGTAAGGAACAAGGTTTAACATGAACTTTGAAAAATTTAGCATGGATTGTGTAGCATAACCATCATATAAAGGAACCCACGGGATATATGGGCCCAACTTTCCCCCAGTTGGTGGTGCCCCAGTGCGTGTAGCCATATGAACCAGAGGATAATCACATGTCATATGCCTTATCGGGGACTCAAACTTCCCAACATAAATCAAAGGTGAATTAAGAACTAATTTATATAACATAGAGGCCTCAAACCTCTCAATAATATAATATAACATAAAACTCAAATCGCCCAGTCAATTAGACCCCCACGCCGGCTAGCGCGGTTTCTGGTGTTGGTCCCTCAGGACCTCTACTTTCATGACCTAGCTACACAACCTATTTTTAAGCCCAATTAAAATATATAACACACATTCTTAATTTATTGAACTGGTTATGCATTTAGGCATCCAATTGGTATTCTCATACAAACCCCACTTGTGAGTTCATTATCATGCCAGAATCTATTAACCATCACATGAGGGAAATTCATGACCCCATAGGTTCAATTAAATTTATAGTGGATCCACATACCCTAGAGTTTAATAAAATCATACCATGGTTCATTAACCTTTTATGCTAATGCATTAGTTCTAATGACCAAGTCAAAATCATATAAGAAAACCATTTATCATTATCAATTTCAGCATTAGGTTGAGGGCACACAATTTCCAAAGCCACAAGTCAAGGAAAAATTATTAAATTTAGGGAAACATAACCCCTACATTTATCAACCAAACCCATGCACCCCACGAGTTTCAAAATAGTTAATAAAGCACAAATAATGCATAATAAATTGTAAGAAAACAATTATATGACCACTCATATCAAAATCCCTCAACCACATCAAAACCCTTGTCCAAATACATAAATTAACCATGTACATTCACGCATTTTACAAAAACAAGTTAAGGGTAGAGTCACATGCCTGAAATACCCAAGATTATGGAGATGATTCAACTATTAAATCTCTACTTGACCTCTTTCTTGGAAACTCTAAGTATGGATGCTTGAGAGACTTGAAAGAGAAGAGAGAATGTTCAGAGTGTATTATGGATGAAAAATAGAGTCCCATGTGTGTTTATAAGTAGTGGTTTATTATTGGGATAAGAGGGAAATGTCTAAAATACCCTTATTAGAAGGTTGGAAAATAAATCGTCAGTCATTACGGGTCTTATAACGACTCATAATGACTCATTACGACTCGTCTCCATGAGTAGTTATCAAGATAATGTGACCAGGCACACATACCGTAGACCTTACCACTCGTATATTATGATTCGTAATGGGACCCTACGACCCATAGGGTCCAGTGGTTGTCAATATAGTAACCATTTAAGTATACACTAGACATCTTATGATTTGCACACAATGACCTGTAATGAGTCCTCCTGACTCGTAGTGAGTCACTCATACTCAGAGCAGAAGACTTAGTCATACACACTGGTCAAGCTATGATTTGGGTTCAATGACTAGCCAAGACTCCGTACGACTCGTAAAGTAAGTCGTAGTCAGGTCAGTGAGGATAAAATTTCAGAAATTTTTAAGGACCAAAGATTTGGGGTGTTATATCAATGCTCATAGAGTTATTCCTTATGTTGTCAACCAAAGGCATAGGTGAATTAATAGTAGCCTTAACACTTCGAGTAGTAATGGAAAGATAATGGCTATCATTCTTAGCATTACGGACAATGTTTCTAGGAAGTGTGCCTGATTGATACTGGTTTAATGTGACAGACATCTTTACAAATTGCTGCTCAAGCTATTTAATGGCAATTGCATATGCGTTAACCTTTGGGATCAACCCTTAATATTTGCCTTGATCTTTTTAAGATAGCTCTCTTGGCTTAAGGCAACTCTCTTGGCTCTATGACCCTTAACGAATTTCACAAGAAAAACTTCCATCCTTGAATTTCTAGACTCAATATCACGGTTCCCTGGTGGAACATAAAGGCCACTCTTGTCTTTGTGGTCATCCTTCTACCGTCGGTCACCATCACGATCTCTACTCCAATCTGAACACTTGTTATAGATATCTCTATAATAGTTACAACCTTGATTTTCTTGCCTAGATGTCTTGATTAGACCCTTGACCCTTGGCTTAACAAACTGCCAACTCTCTGCCAAGATATAAATTTTTTCATAATTTGAATATTCATATTTAGAGGACTTACCTCGTATGCCCACTATATTAGCCTTTTATGCCCCAATTAACATAAATTACTTAGTAACTAAGACAATCTCTATCCTCAGTTGTGCACTTCTTTAGACGCTATCTCATCTAGTGCTTATTCTTATTAGAGGCTCTAACTTCATAAGTATCAATTGATCTATCTACTTCTCGAGTATGCCACCCTTAATTAGCTTTAGTATTATGATCTAAAATCTTAGAAGCATGTTCCCATCATAGACGCATGAAGGCTCCACCCATGATAGTATCTGTTATAGCCTTAGTATTAACATTCAAGGCTCTATAGAAGGTCTCAAGAAAGTTTCTACCAATAATCTAGTGATTTGGAACATTCCATAGCTTTCTCTTAAACCTGAACTATGTCTCATATAATGCCTCTAAATGCAACTGTTAAAAGTTATACATTTTATCTTTTAATTAAGAATTTTGGAAGGCAGAAAAATTAGTCCAAGAAATGAGTCATCAAATCATTCCAAGTAGTGATAGATCCATGAGTCAACTTACCTAACCATAGAGCAGCTTTTCCTGTCAGAGAGAATAGGAATAATCTCAGTCGTATTGCTCCAAAACTCACTTAAGGTAGATTATATAAGTACAGATCTCCCCAAAGTTCATAATATCCATTTTAGCATCATATCTAGGTAGGAAAAAAAAGATCCCCTTCAAGTTCAGTAGATGGATTATCGTACTCATGATATCAATACCTTAAGGCAATTTTGGAGGAATGATTACGCCTATTTCAACTAGCTCAACATACCCTAAATCTACCTCTATATTGTCATAAATAGGAAGATATTATTGGCTTTTTCCCCCTATTTCTTCTCACTTTGTCCCTTGTATCAAGTGCATCAAGATGATCTACCTCTTTTTGTATAGCCCTCTTTTACTATGTTGCTCAACATGCAATTGCTTGCCTAATATTTTCCTTAGCTATTAATAGAGCAGTGACTTGTTTTGTAGTTTTTTGAACATCATGCTGAAGTGATTGATTTAATGTTATTGGTTATCATATACCTGTGTAAGCAAAGATCATTGATTAAGAGCTCTTTCTCTCTCCATCCTTTGATTTTGTCTCAAAGTTATGTCAAGTTTAGGATTAAATGTAATTAGGGGATTGCTATAAACCCAAGTAATTGGCTTACACTAATGTATACCCTAGAAATGAAAAGTAAATTCAGCGAACAAAAGCCAACAACCTGAATAGCACCTCCCAAAAAGTATAAAGTTATTGCTGATTAAATATAAAATGCAATGAGGCTGAGGTTGATCCCACATGAAATAACACAAAACTAAGTTAAGTGTTTGTTTAAGTAATTGGAATGTATGTAAAAGAAAAGGCTTTTGTCAAACAAAGTATCAATAGTAATAAGCATTGGTTTGTTGGATTTGTAATCTGTACGAGAAAGGTACTAGGAATATGTTCCCCAACAACTTTGTAACTCCATAGGTTTTCTATACTTTTTTGATCTCTTATGATATTTGGCAATACAGAATCGATAGGCTATGTATCATCTAACCGACTATGTTACACCCCTTGTAGATGACTATATCCGAGCACAAAATTTAATAAATCTTAAGTGTTGCATGATTAATCCCTATTGTGATCCCAATAGTATTTATCGTTTATCGACTCAATGCAAATTAAATAAATATAACCCTATATTTTGTAGTTGGTTTACTATTCTGATCCAAATACCCTTACTATAGTATAGGGTAAATACAGGACAAGTTCCAATGCATGCACCCATTGAAAAATAATCAAATCAGAAGAAACAACAATACATGTCAAATTAACTTTCGAAGATCAACTTGTACTTCAAACACTACTTTGTTGATCCGTTATGGTTTAATCAATCCTAGTTGTGGTGTTTTGAAACACCCTGGGTTCTTGGGTTCCTGAACGTTAGAAAATTTTTGGGATTTCTGGTCTTTATACCGAATACGACTAGGGGAAACAACTTGTACACTGGGATACGAGTGGTATGGGTTAGTCATATTCTAACCAATATTGGTTTGTGGGTTGGATTTGGTTTATGGAATGGATATGACCGGGGTGGTATCACTTAATCTTAGGCTTGGTAACTTAAGTTAGATCTGAGTACTAGTGGCTCGCCAAGAGGTGTAAGCTAGGGCATGAGTCATACCATGGACTCATATGGTGGACAATGTTCAATTCTCTTAGGATTCTATTCTACCAGGGGTATGGGTTGAGGGTACTAGTTGTATACTTATATAAGACATGGTTTGGGGTGAGTAGTACCTTGGATAGTATTGGGTCCAAAGGAGATGCCCTTGGGTATGAGTGGTGGGTACTACTAGTATTGAAATGTATGACTGGTATGGATAGTCGTACCCACCTGATAGGATTTTTGAGAGTTTAAGTGAGAGAAATCTGGACATTTCTCCACTTAACCTAATAAAAACCCACGACTTGTATTCCTATTAGGAGGTTATTGCCCTATTATTCTATTCATTAACACTTAGAAACTTTTCTTAATCACTCTACAATTGTCTCTATGGCTTTTGGGTAAATGAAGGCTAGGGTTTCATCTTAAAGATTTATGTGGGGCTCTTATTAGTGATTTCTCTCCATTATCTTCTTGGTTTAAGGCATGCTCTCTTCCCTCATTGGTTATAAATACTTGGTTATAGTTTTCCCATGTTTTAATTATGTTTTTATATTCTTTAATGGTGGTTTTGGATAATTGGTTGCATGGGAATGGTTATTTGGTAATTGGCTTTGGTTTTTGAAATATATGCCCCCAATATGCTTGATAAAATGCCTATGAGAATGTTTTCACTACATTATTGGATTTTAATGAAACTTATGCATTGTTTAAACTTGTCAATGGATTTCTAAATTTTTTAAATGTCTTGGAATAGTTAAATGGAAAGGTTTTGGGTTTAACAATCATTCTTCTGGGGTACAATGGAATCACCCAAGTAATCATAATAATGGAACACTTGTGGGGTACATAGGACTCTCCCAAGTTAATTAGATAATGTGTATATGTGTACATAGGATTTCCTTGGTCTCAAAAATGTTTGGCTAAGGACAATACTTGTAAGTTATAGTCGGTATGATGATACCACTATGTATAGCCTTAATTAATAACAATGGCTTGGTTGGTTGGAAATTATTTTAATTAGGCAATAATGGAGGGTTGTGATAGCTAATCGTGAAGGTAGGTGTCCAATGAACAAACACTAGAAACTTATGTTTGTCGACTGAGGGGTAGGTCATGGCGACCTTATGCGATACTCTGAGGTACAAGGGAATCCTTTAAGTACACTATATATATATATATATCATGGAGGGTAAGGGTACTTGGGAATCCAGTACTCTAATGGTATCTCTGGTTTATATGGCTACACGTATCGAGGGTTATTCAGGGTGTTACACTAGACCCATATAGCCCATGGGTGGTTAAGGACGGTTAAGCTACACATACTTAGGTAAAAGGTTTCAAATATATACTAAACCCGATTCCTTTTCCTGTCATATTTATATATATATATATATATGGTTTGTATGCATATGGATGGTTTACTTGGTTTTTTTAAATGGTATTATTTGATCCTTATCCAATGTTCATGCTAGCGTTCACCTGATAACCCATCTTCGAGCAGCTATATCCCCATGCGATAGAGGAATAAACCATTTCACTTCTCTTTCTTAGCATTTAGATATTTAGGGTCAACTTTTAGATTGAAGTGGTGAGCTTCCATCTTTCCATAAGGCTCCATTTCATGGATGTTATTTCATACTTTAGTTTTTTATGGATATTGGTTTTGGGTATGGTTAGGGGCATGTCCCAATTAGATTTTGGTATTTTTTTGGTTAGAATCTTTTGTGGAACTTCTATAGGTTGGTATGGATGGGATCATTATTGGTATCAGCCTTCGTATTGGTATTGGTATTGGGGATGAAACTACTGTACTAAATTTCTCACTGCTTCATTCTTTTATGTTATGTTATGGAACTTGGTTTGGTTATTAAATGGTTGACTGATTTATGGTTTCTCTTGGTTATCGAATGGGTTTGGGTAGTTGGACTCGATTGGGTCTATCTCAATTGTAGACCTATCCTAGAGTCTCAGACTATGCAACAACACTATCTTGTTATATATTCAAAATTCATCCAACTCAGGGCAGGCAGTTGGAGGTTAGGTTGGGTAACAAGGGTGGTCTCTGGTCCTGAGCAGACTTGGGACACCCATACGACATGGCCCTGGGTCGATTCGTGTCAAATTGGTAATAGAGGTTTAGGTTCATGGTCAATTCAGAGTCCACAAAGTCGTGTCTAGTAGAGTCTCTTTTTGGGGTATATTGCATATCACACTCATAAGAGAGAGTTTACAAGGCATTTAGGAATGTTTCACTTTCTTGGTATTCTATTTCCAAGCTTAGATTCTAAGTCCTGAAATTTTCTGTAATCCTTGTTTGTTCACTTTTTATATCATGCCTCATCTATTTGGAACACAAGAAAATCCTTCTATCCCATCTGGGGATGATGCTAATGGAGTACACCCTACAAATGGAGTTTGCACTCGATCTCAGGGCCCTATACCTAATTATTTTGGAGTTCTCCCGGTTGCTACTAGTCCTCCTCAAGGGAAGGTGACTAATGTAGAATTTCATCAGTTGATTCATACTATTGCTCAGTTGGTTGTTACTCAGGCCGAGAAGGATGCATATGGTATTCTATCTGCTGAAGCCACAGAGGTTGGATAATTTATGAAGCTGAATCCTCTACTTTTATTAGAGTAAGGGTGAAGGAGGATCCTTAGGATTTCTTGGATGAAATGGAGAAGATATTCAGGGTAATGCAGGCCACGAATATGGATGGGGTAGACTTTGTAGCTTATTAGATCAAAGATGTTGTGTACCAATGGTATGAGGAATGGGATAGGGATAGAGGCGATATTGAAGAGTTGTCTTTATGAGAGTCCTTTTATAATGATTTTCTAGATCATTTTTTCCCTCAGGAGTTGAGGAAGTAAAGATGGAGGAGATTGTGAATCTTAAGTAGGGAAGAATGTCTATCAAGAAATATGCCTTAAAGTTCCATCAGTTGTCAAGTTATGCTTTAGACTTGGTGTCTAATATGAGAGTGAGGATGAAAAAGTTCTTCTGGGCTATCTCGGTATTTAATCCTTAAAAGCAAGACTGCCTTGCTAATTAAGAATATGGATATTTTGTGGTTGGTTTCCACATGCAGTAAGTAGAGTATGAAAAAAGAAAACAAGAAGATTTTGGGGAAAGGTAGGGTAAGAAGAGTAGGTTCTTTGAGCAGGGTGGTACTTAACAGTAGGGTGGTCGGGATGGAGTTAAATGTCCAAAGAATAAGTGGGGGAGCTCTGGTTCCTTCTCTACTACTTGCACTCCTTACCTGAAGTAGTTGAGTGATAGGCATCCGCAAGGTAGTGATAATTTTTAGGCACAAGGTGCCCAATCTCATGCGAGTGGGGCATAGCATCCTCATGTCCTCCTTACTAGTTATGTGGTTGTCTTCATTAAGGCTTTTGTGATGAAGGGAGGGACAAGTTTTTTAAACATGGCTAGCCATGCCATATGCATAGAAATTATCAGGTTGGTAAGGGTGCTTCGGAAGCGGTCAAAGCTCTGATTGCTTTATCTTTTGCTCTTGCACCTAGTGGTTCTGCTTCTAGTGGTTCTGCTTCTGTCTATACTCCTATAACTGGTACCGGTACAGGCCAAAATAGGTTTGTATGCTCTTGCATCCCGATAGGAATCTGAGGCATCACTTAATGTCATTAATGGTATGTTACATCTCTTTTCTCATAACGTGTATTGTCTGTTTAATTTAGGGTTCACTCTTTCCGATGTGACCCCTTATGTGGCTGTATTTTTTGGTTTTGATCCTAAGGTTGTTTCAGATCTTTTTTTAATTTCTACCCCAGTAGGTGACTCAGTTATTGCTAAAACAGTCTATAGGGTGTGTGTGGTATCTGTTGGTAGCAAGCAGACCTTGGTAGATTTGTTTGAGCTAGATATGATGGATTTTGATATTATTCCGGGGATGGATCGGGTACAGTCTTGTTTTGCATCCTTAGATTATCAGACTCATAATGCTGTTTTTAGGTTGCCTGGTGAACCGGTTATAGAGTGGGAGGGTGGTTCCTAAGATCTTGGGGGGCTTTATTTCTTACCTTAGAGGTTGGAGATTAATCTCCAAAGGGTGTCTTTATCACTTGGTCAGGGTTAAAGGTTTAACTCTGAGGGTCCTTCTTTTCACTTGGTTCTAGAGGTAAGTGAATTTCCTGAGGTCTTTTTGTATGATCTTCCTAGTGTTTCTCTTGATAGGAAAATCGAGTTTGGTATTGATTTGGTTCTGGACACTTTTCCAATATTTATTCCTCCTTATAGAATGACTTCGATTGAGTTGTGAGAACTTAAGGAGCAACTTAAGGATCTTCTGAATAAGGTTTTTATTCGTCTTAGTGTACCCTCGTGGGGTGCACCGGTGTTGTTCATGAGTAGCAAGGATGGTTCCCTTAGGATGTGCATTAACTATCAACAATTGAATAAGGTAACGGTTAAGAAGAAAGTATTTTCTTCCATGGATAGATGATTTGTTTGACCAGTTTCAAGGCGCCAAGTTCTCTAAGATAGATTTTTGGTCTGGGTGTCATCATCTCTTGATAGGATACGTCTAGGGAAAATGACTCATACATTGGGATACGAGTGGTATAGGTTAGTCGTATGCTAACTAGTGTTGGTTGATGGGTTGGATTTGGTTTCTAGAATGGATATGACTTAGGTGGCATGAGTTATATCAGTGGATACAAATTTTCTAGTTACTTCACTTAATCATAGGCTTGGTAACTTAAGTTGGATCTGAGTACGAGTGGCCCACTAAGAGCCATAAGCCAGGGTTCGAGTCTTACCATGGACTCGTATAGTGGACAGTGTTCAATCCTCTTAGGATTCTATTCTGTTAGGGGTACGGGTCGAGGGTACTAGTTGTATACTTAGATACGGCATGGTTTGGGGTGAGTCGTACCTTGGACAATATTGGGTCCAAGGAAGATGACCTTAGGTACGAGTGGGGGGAACCATTCATATTGGAGGGGATGATTGGTATGGATAGTCATACCCACCTGACGAGATTTTTGGGAGTTTATGTAAGGGCAATCTGGACATTCCCCCCTTAACCTAATAAGGCCCCATGACTTGTATTCCTATTGGGAGGTTATTTTCCCTATTACTGTATTCATTAACACGTAGAAACTTCTGTTAAACACTCTACAGTTCTCTCTAGGGCTTTTGGGTAAAAGAAGGCTAGGGTTTCATCTTAAGGATTAATTTTTGGTTCTTGTTCGTGATTTTTCTCCAACATCTTCTTAGTTGAAGGCATGTTCTCTTTCCTCGGGGTTAGTTCCAACTAAAGGCATGTTTTATTCTATGTTTCCATGGCATGATTATTGTATGTTTTTTGGATTTTTAAATATAATATGGGAGTTTTGGTTATAAATGCTTGGTTATGATTTTCCCATGTTTTAATTACTTTTTTATATGCTTTAATGGTGATTTTGGATAATTTGTTGCATGGGAATGGTTATTTGGTAATTGGCTTTGGTTTTTGAAATACTATGCCCCCAATATGCTTAATAAAATGCCTATGAGAATGTTTTCACTACATTGTTGGATTTTAATGGAACTTATGCATGGTTTAAACTTGGTAATGGAAACATAAATGGTTTAAATGGCTTGGAATTATTGAATGGAATGGGTTTGCATTTAACAATCATTCTTGTAGGGTACAATAGAATCCCCCAAGTAATCATAATAATGAAACACTTATGGGGTTCATGGGACTCCCCCAAGTTAATTAGATAATGTGATCTATAGGTACATATGAATCCCTTGGTCTAAAAAAGGTTTGGCTGAGGATAGTACTTGTACGTTATAGTTGGTATGACGATACTACTATGTATAGCCTCGATTAATAACAATGGTTTGGTTGGTTAGAAATGGTTTTAATTGGGCAATAACAGCGGGGTGTGATAACTAACCGTGAAGGTGGGAGTTCAATGAATGAACATTGGTAACTCATATTTATTGATATATAGGGTAGGTCATGGCGACCTTATATGACACTATGAGGAATAAGGGAATCCTCTAAGTACATTGTTCATATGTATCATGGAGGGTAAGGGAACTTGGGAATCCCCTACTCTAATGGTATCTTTGATTCGTGCGACTACATGTATCGGGGCCCGTTCAGGGGTTACACTGGACCCATACAGCCAGTGAGTGGTTAAGGTCGGTTAGATACACAATATCACAACAATACATCATAGTCACAAAAAATACCTAAGTTCTTGCATATTTTCTTCATTTAGAGCACCAAAAGTGCCATGAAACAACGACGCATCACATTAGGCCCCCCAAAAGAAAGAAAGAAAGAGCAAATTAAGCTGAAACCATCTACCAAACAAAAGAAATGATTAAACAAAATAGGATTAAAGTGGCTTAGCCCATCAGCTATTCGTACAAGGCAGAAAAAATAAAAAAAATTAAACCAACAACTTTTTAAAAAAAAAAAAACAAAGAAGCAAAGAGGGTTTGAATTTGGTGTTCTACTAGAGGAGCATGATGAATACCTAACCAACCATAGGATAATTAAAGAGAAGTAGGAGTGAAAATTTCTTAACTTGGTCCATAAATTATTGTAATAACCCGATTTGTGAAATTCTTCTTTTTATGTGATTTGGCCAATTTGTCCTTCTCGTACTTGTTACATGTTGATTTTGAGATGTGGGGATGGTTTTCAATGCCTTCGAGAGGGTTTTGGAAGAGTTTGAGGTTTTTAGAGATGTTAAAAGTTTTATAGTTGACTTTGGTTAATATCTGATGTTCTGAGTGTTAGTAGGTCGGATGGCTATTTGGACATCTTATTGAATTTAGAATGTAAAATCTGGATTATTAGAATGGTTGGCTTGGATTTGAAACTTTTAGTTTGTATTTCAATCCTCAATTTGGAAACTAGCAAAATTTTCCTTAAAGGGATTCCAAGGACTACTTTATTAAAGATGGTCCCTTTTTAATAGCCTAGTAGAATATATTATTTGTTCTTGTGGAGTCATAAATGAATCCCTAGGGTCCATTTGGAGATTTTGAAGGCATGAAAACTTCAATATTTTGTTTATATCTGGTTCATGCCCGATCCTTCTTCGTGGACACGGGATACTGGATGCGAACACGAAGAAGGTATTTTTCCTTCATCATGATCACAAAGTGGTGCCTTTGATCCTGAATGATAACAGAGTGGGATTTGATCTTCTCTTTCTTCACGAACGCTACCAAGCCTTCACAAACACGATGTGTTTGAATTGGGACCTTTGGTAATGCAAACTTGTGATCACGAATGCTAATTTAATTGACTTAGTCAATTTTAACCCTCACAATCACGAGGTGAGGTTCGCGATCGCGAGGTAGGATCCGTGATCGTGAGGTATTGTTCACAGAAAAATATAAATACTCTATTTTTGTGATTTTTTAAAATCATTTTGGACCTCCGAATTTCGAGAATAGGCAATTTTGATGTTTTCTTCACCATTTGTGCTTGGATAAGATCCAAACCCTTGTTCTCATTAAATTCCATTGATTATATCATCAAAAGTACTCTCTAAACTTGAATTTAATTGGGATTTTTAGGATTTTATTGGTAAAGCTTAAAAATAATTTTTCTTTGATTTAGGCCTTATTTTAATTCATTTTTGCATGGGTCTACTCTATAGACTCCTGTAATCTTAGGGAATGTATTTCAAAACTAAAATTTTGATTCTACCCTTTTCTATTTTTGAACTCATTCTTTTGGACCTCTTTTGGACATGATTTAAAAATATTAAATGTAGATACATTATCTTTTTTTTGATATGTATATCTTGTATTTATACGTTTTTGTTAATTTTGAGATCGTTCAAATGGAAAAGACTCCACGTTAAAGGACTTTAGGTTTGAATTTTGTGCTTTAAAGTTGGTTATGGCTTAACTTTCTTCAGACACAATCTAGGATATTAATAAATATCCTATGGGTTTGGGAAAGATAACTATAAGAATTGTATTTTGAATTTATTGTTACTATTCTGTGCCCATGTGAGGGCTTATATACTTGTTGTTGTTGACTTGAGATAATATATGTGGCACATTCCCAGTTGGGGGCTTTATTTGACATCGTTGGCCTTATTTGTGCATTTAAATGTATTCATTCTAATGTGATGCCTCTGTAGGGGACTTGAATAGATATTATAGTCCTTATTTAATAGACCGATTGCAACGCCCACATATAGGACGTTTGTTGAACCGATGCGGTAGAGCTATGGTAATAGTTTTGTTGTCTATTGCAACGGATTTGCAACCGTCATCATAGAGGTAATTTCCAGTAGTGAGAAATGCTCGAGTTATAGGTTAATAAGATATTAATGATGTCTTACATTTATATTAATTACAATGGTTCCAAACTAGAACTAATATCATAAAATATTAACATATTAAGTTGATTTCTAGGCTCGCTTATACATGTATTGATTACATTTTTTATATTTATACTAACTTGACCATGAGCATTACATCCTTATTACGTATTATATATTAATGAGATATTGGTACCATTGAGGAATACTGGTTTTGAAAGAAAATGAGATACCTTTAAAAATGGCCAAACCAAAAGATGTGTCACTCGGGTGAATTGAGATCTCAGATTGAGATTAGTTGAGACTTTGAGATAGTATACGAGTTGAAAATCCCCCATCGTTCCTACTTTGGAAGCATTGAGGCTCGATAGGTATGTACATAAAGTCATTCAGTGACTTGTAAGCTATTCACTTCATCATTCATTACATTGGATTTATATGTATTTCATATGCTTCCTTTATGTGCTACTTGACAGGTAATCAGTTTTTATGTACTTTCATGAATACATGTTTCCAATTGATTTTTTTGTATATATATATATATATATATATATATATATATATATATATATATATATATATATTAGAACTGTTGGTGGAGACGGTATGAGACACCATTTGAGAACTTCTTATACTTACAGGCGACATGCCCATAGTATTTCTTTACTTGTATTATTTTCTACGCTGCTCAACCGGTCTATAATACCTAGTGACTACAAGTGGACCGTACTGACTTCTATTGTGCCTTATCGGTGCAGATCTTAGTATAATATGACATGTATCACCTAATCTTGATTTTTGGTATTTATTTGAGGTACTAACACACTCTAGAGTTCAGAGCTGATTTTTGGAACCCATCTTATCCTTTTCATTTATTTATTTCATATTCAAAGATAGACTATGTATTTTCAAATTCGGTTATATTTTAGATGACCTTGTACTTATGGCATCAAGTTTTTTGGGTATTTTTTTGATATTTAATTTAGACATCCACTTATTTTGTATTGTGTTAGCTCGATTTAAATTTTGATGTCTCATTTATTTACTTTATCTATTATTTTACTTTCTTTCTTTCTTTTCGATATTTGGCTTACCTATCGAGGATGATCTCGGTAGTTACTATCACGGCTTTAGTTTTTAGGTCATGACAAATTTGTATATGAGAGCTAGGTTCACTAGTTTTATAAGTATTATGTCTTGTAAAATCTCGTAGATCGGTACGTAGATGTTTGTATCTGTCTTTGAGAGGCTATAAGATGTCTTTAGGAAAAACTTCTCTAATTTGATTCCTTGTCGTGTGGGTTGGTCATAGCCAACGCTCTAAACTTACATTCCATTCCTTTTAGTGTATATAGTAAGGACTTTTCACGACCCAAACCTGGGCCTAGCCGTTAAGTGTATCTCAAGCCCACCAAGGGTCAGAAATGACCCCCTTAGCCTTGCCTCAAGAGCATATAAATGTAAACAACTATGGCTATCAAGTGGATCGGGCCGGGCCAACCCGGAATCGGCCCATGTTATTTAAGCGGGTTGAGGGCCGGTCCGGGTCCGGGTTGGGGTCTAAGTGGGCTGGGCCGGTCTGGACCCAACAGTAATAAAATCAAAAACCACCCTAACCCGGCCCACTTGACCCAAACCGGTCAAAACCACCTAAGCCCGGTCAAACCCGATAAAAAAACCGGTCAGAATATAAAAAAAAACTTTTTTTCAATATACATTATATATACCCACCTATATACATTATAAATACGTTAAACAATATATATACACTATATATATAGTATATACTACATTAGAATTTAAAAAATATATACACATATACACAATTACACATATATACGCACCATCCAAATATATATGTACTACTTTAAACTTTAAAGTTTAAATAAAATATACTACAATATATATATATATATATATATATATATATATATATATATATATATATACACATGTATATGTTAAATATACACGTCTATAGAAGATCTATTCACATATATACACTCTAATCTATGTATATGTAATACTTTAAATGAAATATACTATAATATATATACATTACAATATATATTTGTATAGTTATATACTAATTTGTAAAATATATATACATGTATACGTTAAATATACACGTCTATAGAATATCTATTCACATATATACACTCTATTCTATGTATATGTAATACTTTAAATCAAATATACTACAATATATATACATTACAATATATATTTGTATAGTTATATACTAATTTATAAAATATATACACATGTATACGTTAAATATACATGTCTATAGAAGATCTATTCACATATATACACTCTATTATATGTATATGGAATACTTTATATGAGATATACTACAATATATATACATTACAATATATATTTGTATAGTTATATACTAATTTATAAAATATATACACATGTATACATTAAATATACACATCTATAGAAGATCTATTCACATATATAAACTCTATTCTATGTATATGTAATACTTTAAATGAGATATACTACAATATATATACATTACAATATATATTTGTATAGTTCTATACTAATTTATAAAATATATACACATATATACATTAAATATACACGTCTATAGAAGATCTATTCACATACATACACACTATTCTATGTATATGTAATACTTTAAATGAGATATACTACAATATATATACATTGAAATATATATTTGTATAGTTATATACTAATTTATAAAATATATACACATGTATACGTTAAACATACACATCTATAAAAGATCTATTCACATATATACACTCTATTCTATGTATATGTAATACTTTAAATGAAATATACTATAATATATATACATTACAATATATATTTGTATAGTTATATACTAATTTATAAAACATATACACATGTATACGTTAAATATAGACGTCTATAGAAGATCTATTCACATATATACACTCTATTCTATGTATACGCACCATTCAATGTATATATAGTACTACTTATAAAATATACTGCATTATATATACATTACAATATATATAGATATACTTATATACTAATTTATAAAACATATACACATGTATACGTTAAATATACACTTCTATAGAAGATATATACACATGTATACGCACCATTCAATGTATATATACTACTACTTAAAAATATACTACATTATATATGCATTACAATATATATAGATATACTTATATACTAATTTATAAAACATATACACATTTATACGTTAAATATACAATTCTATATAAGATATATGCATAAATATACAAAACATATGCTACTTAATATAATAAATTAATAATATTTGGTAGTAAATTAATAATATATTAGAAGTAAGTTTTTTTTATTTAAAGTAGAAAACTAGAAACTCAATTTAAAATTTTAAATCGTTAAATGAAAAAAAAATAAAAAGCAAGGACTAAGGAGTGAATGAATTTGGGGAATTTTATTGATTGCAAAATGATTCAAAATTTATAATTTACATGAATGAAAAATCTATAAATTATGCATCATTTTTTCCAACTCATTCATGTTAATATTAATGGGAACTTGCATAGGATAGTCAAAGTCAACGGGGGCAAAACCATGCATTGGACTTGATTCTGCTGAGTTCTCCCGTGAAGTCATAATTTCTTCAAGTTTTAGCTCGTCGCTCGGCTCCGGTTCCATTCCTTGGTTTCTTCTGTCCGCTCTAATCCAATCTCTGAGGCAAACTAGAACATTCATTGCATTGCTTCCCAATAAGTGTCGATTGTCTCCAAGCTGCTGTCGTCCCTGACTAAAGGCGCTCTCTGATGCAACGGTTGACATTGGAGCATTCAAGATATCTCTAGCTAATCTTAAAAGCACAGGATATTGTGTTTCATTACTCCTCCACCAATCCAACGTGTTGATCCGTCGTCTGCGATCCTCTGGTGCCGTCCGAAGATAATATTTCAGCTCTTTCCGATAAGTTGATGTATAAGTTCTCTCATCAACACTGTTCCAATAATTTAAATCATAAAACGAATAAGAAAAACCACTATATGCCGGCCTTTTAGAAGATGATGGCTTCTCGGGAGGATGAGAAATGACAGTTGGAGTGATATTTGTAGGTACGGCTAAATCAAATAAATCAGCATAGTGATTATATAATTTTTCTATGTAATCCTTTGCATCAGCCGTAGCCATCCACAAATCAGGTTGTACTTGTTCAGAATCATAGTTAGTATTTATTTCTAAGTTAGTATAAATAAGGGTACTAAAGTGACATATATTATTATATTTCATGCACGGATTTAGCATAGCACCAACCAAGTAAATAGGGGGAATCGGGAAAAAATATTTTTTAAATTTTGTAAATATGGCGCCAACAGCTTCTTTATAACCTTCTTTATTTTTATATTCTTTGAGCAAACCAGAAATATCGGCTATATATGCCAAAATATTACAAACAGTAGGATAATAAGCACCGAAAAATTCAACCGTAGCTACATAAAATTTTTCTAAAAACTTAACAAGATCATTAATTACAACCCAATCAGAATTATGTAGTATGCAATCAGCAGAATCAGCAAATGAACCGCAATGTTGATTAAAAGCTAGTGTAATAGGAATTCTATATTTATAACAAGTTTTTAAAAATTCATACGTAGAATTCCATCTAGTATCAATTTCCTCAGGCATCAAAATCAGTGTAAGTTCATTTTCTTGACATTTAACTTTAAATTCTCTAATTCTCGATCTACGATTATTTCCTTGAATAAAACCAACAGCAAGGCGAATTTTTTCAATATAAAACTCAAAAAACTCAAGACCATCTTTTACAATTAAATTATATATATGATATGCACACTTAATATGAAAAATTTCAGGCAAGGGCGGAGATAGCGTAGATTTTAATTTTTTTTTATAGCAGTGTTGTTGTTAGAAGCATTATCAAAAGAAATACATAAAATTTTATTTTTGATACCATAATATTCGGTAATTTTAACAATAGAATCAGCAATAAATTGTCCAATATGTTTACGATCTTCATCATATAAAAAAGCAAGAATACGTTTTTGCATCACGAAATTACTATCCATCCAATGATAAGTAACGGTTAAATAATTATTTGTATTTACAGCACGACCAAGATCAGAAGTTAGGGACAATCTACATTGAATATTTTTTAACAATGTTGATAAATAAAAATAATATTGTGAATGGAGTCTAATAATATCAGACCGACAAGTAGTTCTAGGAATACTGTTAAACATAGGATTATAAATTGCTTGTATATAACGAATAAAGGCATCAGAAGAAGGAAAATTAAAAGGCAAACAACCCACAACTACCATTTTAGCTATTTCTTCCCAGTCCCTCAATTTATTATACTTCTTTGCTACGTGACCGTTTGCTGGGTCCATTCTAGTTTGCGTTGACCCACCAACATCCCCACCACCTTTTACAATATTTAACTCTCTTCTGTGATCTTCAGCTACATGTCTCATTAACATACCCGTACCCCCTTGCTTGTCTCCACTTCTATGCTTATATATTTGTTGACAAATATTGCATTACACCTCAATATCTGATATACGTTCAAAAAATTGCCATGCAATACTAGTTCTTTTATGAGGTTTTGGGGTACTAGGAGGACGGGAAGGGAGATTAACTGATTCAGATCTAACGTTAGCATCACCTACTGCGGGTGTGTCAGCAATATTTTCATTATCTTCGTTTAAATTAACCGCATCTACTTCATTTTCTTCTTCTATACCGTAATTTTCTTGAGCTTCTACACAATCCATATCGTGACCACCTACACCTATTTCTTCCTCAAAAGGTGTACCAAGCGGTACCGAAGGCGAAGACACACGGGTATATATACTACTTGAACTACCTCTACCGCTAGTAATTCGCTTTTTACTACCACTACCGCTTCCGGGACAAAAAATTTTAACACCTTTAGTAGCGAGGTTTCTTAATTTATCCATAATATAAATTAAATTAAACTAAAAATATTCAAAATACACAAATATAATAAAATTAAATATTAAACAATTAATACAATAAATAAAAATTAAACATAAGAGATGGAACGATAATACCAAATTTTGGAAGGACAGTACCCATGGACTATATGGGTCCAGCTTCTCATACTGGAAGGACCCCAGTGTATGTTAGCCGCACAAATCAAGGAAAAGCTGATGAAAGGCTAAAGACACCAAGGTTATAGCCCTCCCAAAATATAATGTGTGCACCAAGAATATGGCCATATGAACCTCCAACACTGGCAAATGTGGTTTCTAGTGTTGATCCCCTCGGGACCTACACTTTCACGGTGAGCTACACAATTTCCTTTAAGCCCAAATTAAAATAGTTGCACATGAACCAACTATTAAACCATGGGCCTTTCATTAAGGCATTTACCAACTTGGTATCGCAATATTAGTATGCTTGCAAGCTAATTCAATTATGCCATACCAATCCATATAACTAAATTGACTCCAATTTCTATTTAAAATCCAAGCCATGGCCACCAAGGCCATCCAAATCCATTGTATCCATTTATCCTTTAATGCAATGTAATATTTTCAAAAGACAAGTTAAACTATGCAATTATCCATTTTCAAAATAAAGTTTGTAAAGTGGGTTGAGGTTAATGTCATTATCAAGTAAAAATTTCCATCTATTTGGGGAAACCCATGTCTCCCATTCCAACCAGTAAAATAATGAACCAATTCAGCCCCAAAACCATCAAGTAAAATATGAATAAGACAGTTAAAACATGGGGAAAGCAATTCAAGCAAATCCAACAAAAATCCCTCAACCCAATTTCAAACCCATCAATTAAAACATATGAATATTAATTAAATAAATTCAATAATATAAAAATACTAGTTAAGAATGAGGAACATACCTGATATATAGAATAATTCAAAGAGAATTCGAAGTTTGAATCTCGGAGAATGAAATTCTTGTAAAACCCTTGAATATTCTTGACTTGAGAGTTAGAGAAGAGAGAACAATGTGAAATTTTAGGTATTAGGGGTTTTCTGGGATTGGGGAAACATTTAAGATGTTTTCTAAAAGGAAAAGGACTAAAAAACCCCCACCCAAGCTAAAAAATAATGAATTGGACCAAATTAACATAGCAACGTGGCACACCACTATTGCGGAGCTTAGCCTCCATGCCACTCCTTATCGCAGAGGTTAAACTCTGTGTCATACCATTATCATAGAAGCTTAGTGCATTGGGATCCTAAAATAACCACGAACCCATTTTGAAAATTCCAAAAAAATTTCAAAAAACCCTTTTAACATCCCTAATAATAATTTAAGTCAAAATTAACATTACTAATGTGGGAGGGTTAGAAATAAATTCATTGAAATTTTGTGGGGTCTTACAGGACTAGGTTTAGAGATGCTAGAGATGCTAAGTGGGCACTCAATAGAAGAGCCTCAATCTATCGTTATCGACCTAGAGATAGAGGACGTGTGCGAGGAGTTGTCCCAGCTAGACGACATGCTAGGGAGGCCTCTACCGAGCCTAAGGTTGTGTATGTAATAAAATAACTATTTGATAGGGGTGCGAGGTTAAGTTAGGTTCCATTGAGCCTAGTTGATACCTAGTGCTTTAGGGTTTGTTGATTTGCCTTTTGAGTCGCTTGAAGGGTATTCCCTTGAGTGTACCTGGTATTCCTCTGATTTTGAGCGGTGATCCATTATCTGTACTAGTATCTGCTTATGGTATTACTACCTTTAGGGGTACAAGTAACATTTACAGTACCCCTTCTTATGGATTCATTGCTTGTCTAACTTACTATTTCTCTAATTACTTTGGATACAGTGATGTTTTCTGATTATCAAAAGAAGTTTGAGTAGGCTATTCTCTTGGCTACTCCTAAGTTTAGTGGAACGATTCACTAGGCCACCTATGTATTTTTGATTAATTTCTAGGAGAAGTATAATCTTGGATCTCTTGAGTCACATAAAGTTGCTTATACTACCCATTAGTTAACGAATATGACTAGGGATTGGCAGAGGTCTCTCTTTAGTTATGGACCTTTGTATTTTCCTGCTATGACTTGGTCCTAATTTTTTGAGGCCCTTTTAAAGAGGTTTATACTGTATAGCTTAAGAGATTAGATGAGAGATGAGTTTGATCACTTGGGGCTGGGCAACATGGCTGTTGCCTAGTATGAGGCATGTTTTCATACTCTATCCAGGTATTAAGACACCAAGATCAACATTGAGTCAGAGATTATTTGTAATTTTTTGAAGGGGTTAAAGGGCCCTTATCAGTTAGCTACTACCCAGATGGTTATTTTAGCGACTTCTTTTCAGAGAATTATTGATCATGCAAAGTTGACTGAGTCTATTACCCATGCTTTTAGGGAGGAACTAAGAAGGTACGTCGATAGGGTATGTTTAGTGATCGCACATCCCAAGGTACAGATTTATTGAGTAGAGGTTCCAACACTTATCAGGGTAGGCCGATTTAGGCCTCTTTACAGGGATCATGTGGTGGACCTCCTTTTTCTACAATTTCAAGTAGCTAGGAATTAGGTTATATGAGAAGAGCTTCTAGCCTTTCTCTGGGCTAGGGCAGCTATCCTAGTTCATATGAGCCTACTCAAATTAAGCTAGGCCATAGAGGATGCTATGTTGTCACGACCCAAACCAGGGCCTGACAGTGACGGGTATCTCAAGTCCTACGTGGACCAGAGATCACCTCTTCCATCTAACCTATCCAATATATCAACCACAAGTAACAGATGAATTCCATACATACAATAAGATAAAGAAAAATAACGCTAACAATAGCTCAAGAAAGTCGAACCATTGATCACGAAAACAAACTAAACCAATACACTCAAGTTCATTGTATTCCAAAAAACCTCTACAATCCAAAGTCAATAAACCATTAGGACATGCCCCTCACAATAGCCAAAATCCAAGTCTAAAAAAGTTTATTACATAGAGTAAAAAGACCATGAAATGAATGCCTTCCGAACTATGGAAGCTTACCAATGTAATGTCAACTCACAAGCCACTAAAAAATGTAGTCACAGCACAGGGAAAGAAGAAGAAGCTTTGGTACCTTTATCGTGTGGGGATGTAGTCACAGCACAGGGAAAGAAGAAGAAGCTTCGGTACCTTTATCGTGTGGGGATACAACATCCAGAGATGGTTAATGGTTGGAATGCTAGCATATAACTTAGGGATAGAAGAATCAAATAATGACATCATTCAAAACCAAGGCAAATTTCCATATGCAATCACGTGTATAAATATATATATATATATATATATATATATATATATATATATATATATATATATAGCACTAGGATAGGGAACAAGGCTTAACATGAACTTTTAAAACATTAACATGGGTTGTGTAGCATAACTGTCATATAAAAAGGCACCCACGAGTTATATGAGCCAAACTTTCCCCTAGTTGGAAGGGCCCTAGTGCGCGTAGCTACACGAACTAGAGAATATCTATAATTGTATATGCCTTTATAGGGGAGTCAAAACCCCCAGCATAATCAAGGTGACTTAACCACCAATGTATACAATGTGGGGGATTCGAAACTCTGGATCACAACCCGACTACACTTTCCCTCTTTAAAGCCGAATTTAAAACATTATTTAAGTATGCACATAACTTTTAGTCCAATTACTTACCAAAAGCATTCCGTTGGTATCATCATACCAACCCCATTTGCAAGCATACAACATGACATAACCTTTAACATTCGACTTTGGGACTCAAACCATTGTCCATACAAAGCTATCAATTCAATTCCACATTTAGGCACTCGAACCCATTTATCCATTTAAACTTCCAAAGTTACAATCCAATTAACTTGTGGCCTACCATGCCTTTCATGGAACCATTTACCAATCACTTACATTATTAAGACAATGCCTTAGTTCAAAACATATTTCAATTCAATTTATGGTCATCAAGACCTTTACAAAATCATTTATCCTTCATTAACATTCTTATACCAAACATTAGTTCAAAACCTAATTCATCATGTGACAAGATTCTTCTCCTAGGCATTTTCACAAATAGGTTGAGGGCATACCACTGTCAAATAATAATTCAAGTCAAAAACCACCAGGTTAGGGTTAACCATGACCCCTTCATTAAAATACAAGTTCCATACACCCACATGTGCAAAACCATTACCAAAAACATGTATAAACATATGTGAAATCATGAGAGAACAATACTCAACATTAGACATTTAAACCCCCAACCATAGGTTTCAAAACCACCCTTTATGATTCAAGAACAATGCCTAAAGCATATGATTTTTATGAACTAACAATAAAGGAAGAGTCACATTCCTTATTCACGAAGATTCACGTAAAAAACTTGACTCTTGAGCCTCTAGATAAACACCTTGTAGAAACCCTAGCCCAATCTTTAAGAGAGAGTTTAAAGAGGATATCGTCAGTGTTTTGATCCTTCCAAGTAAGGAATGAGGGACCAAATAGTTTTATAAGATGTGGGGTCTTAAGGTCTTAGGGTAGGAAATATCTAAAATACCCCCATCTTAAAAATTATAAAAGACTCACAAAAGGGTACAGTTTAGCCTCTCCATTTGTACCAACATCATACAAGTGGTACCCTCCTCTCATATGTTAATCAAAATGTTGGACACAATAACCTGTTCAACATATGACTCCTTAATATGAGTCATACTATCACGACCCAAACCAGGGCATGGTTGTGACGAGCATTTCAAACCATGGAGGCCCAAAACACCCCTATCTGTCTGGAAACCATGCACCTAAATTCATATGATCAAAGTAATGTGGAAGAAACACAATATAACGAAAACATGGTCAAGAATCATATGAAAACAATAATGGGGAATAATGTCCCACAATCTCAACAACATCTTGAAAATCATCTGCAAAATCTCTACTACATGACTGAAATAAGTAACTATCTGAAAACTGGGACAAGGCCCCCAGTAGACCCAAAAACTGAATATAAGATAAAAGGGCTACAGGACTAAAGACCTTCCAAAACATAGAAGGCTCACCACTTGTCTCTACAGCTCTGTCTAAAAGTTCTACTGATTCTCTTGACCCCTAGACTGGGTCTCTGAACCTGAGAGGTTGGAGAGGGGAGGGGGTCAGTACAAAAGTACTAGCACACAGAGCTATCAAAACAAAACATAATATTTTTACAAAGTATAATTGAGAGCCATTATAAAGCAATTTCGTATCAAATCATTTGAAAGCACATGGGTGTAATGCAATGGTTTTTCTCAACAATAATGAATTGCAACTGAGCTAGGTGGAATACCCTACATAATTTACACCAACTATCAAACCTCGGTTGCCGCCGAGATTAGAGTATAAGTGAGGGAGAGACACACAAGACCACAAAGCATAGTGTCTCGACCCAAATCAAATATGGTAGTGCACAAGACCACAAGCTATGGCTCCTAACCATAATCCCAATTTGGGATAATATAATATCAGGTACGCAAGACCACAAAGCATGGTACCGATATTCCGTGTCGGCGAACACGTTCTTCCAGTGATTAGCCGCTTGTGTCTCAAACACCTTCTTCGGGCATCCACCTTCCTCATGTAAAATCAATGCATTCAAATTTCATCTTATTCAATCGCATATCGTATTTTGAAGGGTATCATTATACCCGACTTGCAAGTCATCAATATCACATCCACATATGCATAATCATGCAAAAACAAAAGTGATTCATCATTTACAAGTGGTGGACAACATTTATTTCAAATTCATGCTCTCTTTTGTTGATCACAATACAATATGGAGTATCGAAACATTATCATGGGAATTTGAAAACAATTCATCATTCATATTTATCAAACTTCCATGAAAAATCTCAAATCACATATACATGGTTTCAACCATTGAAGTATATAGGCAAACAATTCTCATGACGTAAAGAAAACGACTTAGAAATCATACTGAAAGCAAGATATTAGCATTTTATTGAAAACCCCCATTTAAAAGCATGCATGTTCATAAAACTACACCTATGAGATTTTTGGATAACCCCACATACCTCGATTACTATGAATATTAGGTGCTTCTTGAAGCCTACGTTGAGAGGATTCCAAATATTCAATTAGTTTCTAAAACCCACGGTTGAATCTTGAGTAGCTTGGGTTCTTAGTTTGAATCCCTAAGGAGAATCTTGAGCACTTTTGATGAAAGAATATGTATTTTGGGGTCCTTGGAACTAAATCTCGTGTTTTAGGGCTAAGGGTGGAAAAGGACCATTTTGTCCTCAACACGGAGTGTTTAAATCACTAGAATTCCTTACATAAGCGCCGCCCATCCCATCACCTATCTTTACATAGGCGCCACCTAGGCTATCACCAATGTTCACATAGGCGCCGTCTAGGCTATTTCCTATGCTTTCCAGTGGCCATGGGCGATTGGTTAGGCGTCGCTTATCACTTTGAAAGGCCATAACTTCTTGCTCGAGTGTCAGATTTTAGCCAAATTGGTATCGTTGGAAAACTAACTCGAATACCTATCATTTGACACATAGTAGGTTCCCTAATTCGAAATATACAGAGAGTTATGGTCGAAGGAAGCTGCCACACTTTACAACGTCCACTAAAACTTAGTCGATCAAAATAGTTTCAACTCGTCCTTGAGTTGAGGGACCTCTATGGTCTAAATTCAAGCTTAAGTGGATTTCACATACTACACGATAATTAACATGCCATGTTGGCATAGGATTTTATGGCTTTGGGATTAACAACACATTGAAATCATGGTCTATATTGTAGCCCGAATTGTAGGGCGTTACATTATCCCCCCTTAGGATCATTCATCCCCGAATGATGATGCGGGACACAGACAGACACAATTTTAAGCATAATAAAGGACTAGGAAAGATAAGATAGGAATAGTACCTTTAGTCTCCTCCTCCATCGAAGCAAACAAATTGGGATATCTAATTCTCATGTCATCTTCTGACTCCCAAGTTGCTTCTTTGATTTTCTGATTCCTCCACAGTACCTTTACTGAGGCTATCTCTTTTCTCCTCAGCTTTCAAACTTGGCAATCTAAAATTTTAATGGGCTCTTCTTCGTAAGACAAGGAGACTGTCACTTTGATACCCTCTACTGGCAATACCATAGAATGATCTCCAATGCATTTCTTCAACATGGATACATGGAATACTGGATGAACGGAACCCAAACTTGTAGGCAAATCTAACTCATACGCAACTGTACTAATCCTTTTCAAATTTTGATATGGCCCTACATAACGAGGGCTCAATTTACCCTTTTTTCTAAAGCGCATAACTCCTTTCATAGGAGAAATCTTGAGAAACACCCAATCACAAATTTCAAACTCTAGTTCTCTTCTCTGAACATTGGCATAGGACTTCTGACGACTCTAAGCAGTCTTGAGTCATTCTCTAATGATCTTCACTTTCTCCATCGCCTGATGAACAAGATCAGGCCCATACAACTGAGTCTTACCCAGTTCATACCATCGTATCAGAGACCTATATCTCCTTTAATACAAAGCCTCAAAAGGGGCCATCTTAATTCTGGCATGGTAACTATTATTGTAAGGAAATTCAACTAGTGGTAGGTAATCTACCCAACTGCCTTTGAAATCAATGACGCATGCCATCAACATATCTTCAAGGTTCTGAATGGTATACTTAGCTTGCCCATCCGTCTGGGGGTGGAAACTTGTGCTCAAATTCACTTGTGTACCTAAACCCTTCGAAAAAAATCTCCAAAACTGAGATGAAAATTGCATACCTCTATCGGATATAATGGACACTGGTACCCCATGCAATCAAACTATCTCCTCAATGTAAATCTTAGCATAAACCTCTCCCAAATAATTAGTCATCAGAAACAAAAAGTGTGCTGACTTGGTCAACCGACCTACAATCACCCATATAGAATCATACTGGTCTCGGGATCTCGGAAGTCCTGTAATGAAGTCCATGTTTATCATCTCCCATTTCCATAAAGGCAGCGCTATCTCTTGGAAAGTACCACCTGGCCTCATGTGTTCTACCTTCACTTGTTGACAGTTCAAACACCTGGACACAAAATCAGCTACATCACATTTCATGTTATTCCACTAATACAAGGTTTTCAGATCATGGTACATCTTAGTAGATCTTGCGTGAATGACATACCTCGAAGTGTGTGCCTCATTAAGGATTCTTTCCCGTAGCCCATTGACATTCGAAATGCACAACCTACCCTGAAATCTCAGAATACCATCGCCACCAATTTCAAACATCATAACCTTTTGTTGACCCACGTCCTTCTTAATTTGCATCAAGATGGGATCTTCAACCCGTTTCTCCTTAACTTCAGCACAAAGAGATGACTTAGCCAACTCATGAACAATCACCCCTCCATATTCAAAATCTAAGAGTCGCACTCTCAGATTTGCAAGGTGTTGAATATCCTTTACCATCTTTTTTTTTCTTTCTTCTACATGAGAAAGGCTGCCCATAGACAACCTAGCCGACTTGCCCGGATGGTAATGCAGACTCATATCATAGTCTTTCAAAAGATCCATCCAACGCCTCTGCCTGAGGTTCAATTCTTTCTGTGAGAAAACATACTGTAAACTCTTATGGTCAGTATAAATATCAACATACACTCCATAGAGATAGTGCCTCTAGATTTTAAGTGCAAACACCACAGCTGCTAATTCCAAGTCATGAGTGGGATAATTGCGCTCATGCACCTTTAGCTGCCTAGATACATAAGCTAGCTCATGCACCTTTAGCTGCCTAGATACATAAGCTATCACCTTACCACGCTGCATCAATACACAACCAAGTCCCATACGGGACACATCATAATAAACCACAAAATCATCTATATCTTCAGAAAGGGTCAAAACAGGCGCAGTAGTCAGCTTGTCCTTCAATTTTTCAAAACTGTTTTCACACAAGTCAAACTACATAAACTTCATCTTTTTCTGAGTCAGTTTAGTAAGTGGAGCAGCTATGGAAGAAAAACTCTCTACGAACCTTCTGTAATACCACGCCAAACCTAGGAAGCTCTGAATATCGATTGGAGTCGAGGGCCTGGGCCATTTTCTCGTAGCTTCAACTTTATAGGTATCCACTCTTATCCTGTCATTGGACACAATATGCCCCAGGAAGGCAATAGCGTCTAACCAGAATTCATAATTAGAAAATTTGGCATACAGCTGATGATCTTTAAGGGTCTGAAGGATAATTCGTAGGTGATTGGCGTGATCCTCTTTACTCTTAGAATGGATTAGAATATCATCAATAAATACAATGACGAACAAGTCAAAAAGCTGACAGAACACTCTATTCATAAGATCCATGAAGGCTGTAGGGGCTTTAGTTAACCCGAAGGACAAGACTAGAAATTTGTAGTGACCATATCGGGTTCGGAAGGCTGTCTTGGGTATGTATGACTCCCTAAATTTCAACTGATGATAACCCTAACGAAGGTCTATTTTTGAGAAGCACTTGACACCCTGAAGCTGGTTGAAAAGGTCGTCAATCCTAGGGAGGGGATATTTATTTTTAATCGTGACCTTATTCAGTTGACGGTAGTCTATGCATATTCGAAGGGACATATCCTTCTTTCGTACGAAGAGCACGGGTGAACCCCATGGGGAAACACTAGGACGAATAAAACCTTTGTTTAGGAGGTCTGCAAGATATTCTTTTAACTCCATTAGTTCCGCAGGAGTCATTCTATATGGTGGAATAGAAATAGGACGAGTGACTGGCAACACACCAATGCCAAAATTTATCTCCCTATCAGGGGGAATCCCTGGGAGATCTTCGGGGAAGACTTCTGAGAATTCATTCATTACAGGGACTGACTGCAGAGGAAGGTTTCTAACTTTTGAATCTTTTACTCGGATTAGATGATACATACAACCTTTGGAGATAAGCTTTCGGGCTCTAAGATAAGAGATAAAGTGACCTCTATGTTCCACAGAATGCCCTGCCCAAACAACTGGTGTCTCATTTGGGAAAGAAAAAGTGACCTTTCGAGTTCTGCAATCCAGGGTAGCATAACATGAATAGAGCCAGTCCATCCCAAGGATGGCATCAAAGTCTATCATATCTAGTTCTATAAGGTTTGCCATAGTTTCCCTACCATGAATAGACAAAACACAATTTTTAAATACCCTTTTACCAACAACAAAATCACCTACAGGAGTAGAAATAGAGAAGGGTTCTACAATAACTTCGGGCTCAAACCCAAAACCAACAGCCACTTAAGGGGTCACATAGGATAAAGTAGAACCAGGATCAAGCAATACATAAACATCATGAGAAAAGATTCATAATATACTGGTGACAACATCTGGTGAAGGTTCGGCATCCTGGCGGTTAGTCAAAGAATATAACCGGTTGCGACCATTTTCGGCAACTGAAGGGGTACCCTTAGGAAAAGGAGCTGTGGAGATAGCTTGGGACTTAGCCCCCCCCCCCCCCCACCCCCTATATTTACTCCAGTAGAAGGAAAATCTCCCTAAAGGTGACCCACTTTGCCGCAACTATAGAAATTTCTCCCCTCAAACCAGTACTTCCCTAGTTGATTCCTTCCGCAAACCTCACACCAAGTACGAGTATGATGCTGCTGGGCCATACTACACTGAGACTGTGTACCTAGAGCTTTGGACCTATAAGGAGTCTGAAAACACTGAGTTTGTCTGTTTGTCAGTGGTCTGGTTGCTGAGGCGCTGGCTGCTGACTGTGCATTATTCCAAAACTTCTTCTTCTTCAACCACTTATTACCCCAGTTACCACTCTGCGACCAACTTTAGTACTGGTCTGCAGATCTAGCTCTCTTCGTATGTCTGTCTTTCTCTTTAGATTCAGTAATTTTTTTCTTCTTCTCTTCTACTTGATGCATATGAACGGTCAGTCAAGCAAAGTCTAACTCCTTATTCAACATAGCCCCCTGGCACTCAAGTACAAGGTCATCAACAAGGCTAGATACAAATTCCTCATTCGGGCCCTTATATTACTAGTCAACTCTGGTGCATAGTGGGCTAGTTTATTAAAGTTCAAAGTGTACTCTTGGACACTCATACTGCCCTACTTCAGATTCATAAACTCTTCCACTTTGGCTTCCCTAAACTCCAGAGGAAAGATTCGATCAAGGAAGGCTTCCACAAATTCTCCCCAAATTATGGGCTCAACACTTTCACCTTTTTCATCTTCCTAGTTAGCATACTACTAACTCGCAATGTCCCTGAGCTGATAGGTTGCTAACTCCACCCCTTCAACCTCATCAACATGCATCACCTTAAAGATCTTTTCCATCTCATCCACGAACTCCTGTGGATCTTCCTCCACCTTGGTGCCAGTGAACTTAGGTGGGTTCTTCTTCAAGAAATGGCCGACTCTAGTAGCCTCAGATGTAACAGATACAGACCCAACATCTTTCGATCATTGAGCTTGGTTGGCTACCAACTGCGTCAGTATATGAATAGACCATCTAAATTTTGCATTTGAAATATCTCCCTGAGCAGTTGGAAGACGGTTGAGATTAGTTCGCAGAGCCGGAGGTGGACTGGTCGGGACTAAAGGGACTCCCAGAGTAGGGACAAATTCTAGAGTGTGAGCCCTGTTACGGTCCACATCCCATGGGTGGGATGGACCTTATCTGCCTGAGTATTCTAAAAGACGATACGACGCAGAGGCATAACTGTGTTTTTCTGAAACATAAGTGATCATTGATTAGGGGACAGTTCAGACTCTGAAGCATGAACTAAATCACAAAGAAGGGAAACATTTCCTAAACGCCTAGTAGCCTCCAGCTTATAAGTGTGGCGCGCTACACACTCATAAACAAAACTCTATCCGATGCAATTTCGCAGACACCCTGGGACCATGAACCGTGCTTTGATACCAAGTTTGTCATGACCCGAACCAGGGCCTGGCCATGACGAGCATTTCGAACCATAGAGGCCCAAAACACCCTTATCTGTCAGATAATCATGCACCTAAATTCATATGATCAAAGTAATGCGGAAGAAACACAATATAACGAAAACATGGTCAAGAATCATATGAAAACAATAATGGGGAATAATGTCCCACAATCTCAATCAACATCTCGAAAATCGTCTGCAAAATCTCTACTACCTGACTGAAACAAGTAACTATCTGAAAACTGGGATAAGGCGCCCAGTAGACCCAAAAACTGAATATAAGATAAAAGGGCTGCAGGACTTAAGACCTTTCAAAACATAGAAGGCTCACCACTTGTCTCTACAGCCCTGTCTGAAAGTTCTACTGATTCTCTTGAGCCCTAGACTGGCCTCTGAACCTGAGAGGTTGGAGAGGGGAGGGGGTTAGCATAAAAGTACTGGCACACAGAGATATCAAAACAAAACATAATGTTTTTACAAAGTATAATTGAAAGCCATTATAAAGCAATTTCGTATCAAATCATTTGAAAGCACATGGGTGTAATGCAATAGTTTTTCTCAACAATAATGAAATGCAACTGAGCTAGGTGGAATACCCTACATAATTTACACCAACTGTCAAACCTAGGTTGCCGCCGAGATTATAGTATAAGTGAGGGAGAGACACACAATACCACAAAGCATGGTGTCTCGACCCAAATCAAATATGGTAGCGCACAAGACCACAATGTATGACTCCTAACCATAATCCCAATTTGGGATAATATAATATCAGGTACGCAAGACCACAAAGCATGGTACCGATATTCCGTGTCGGCAACATGTTCTTCCAGTGATGAGTCGCTTGTGTCTCAAATGCCTTCTTCGGGCATCCACATTTCTTATGTAAAATCAATGCAGTCAAATTTCATCTTGTTCAATCACATATCGTATTTTGAAGGGTATCGTCATAATGACTTGCAAGTCATCAATATCACATCCACATATGCATAATTATGTAAAAACCAAGTTGCTTCATCATTTACAAGTGGTGAACAATACTTATTTCAAATTCATGCTCTCTTTTGTTGATCACAATACAATATGGAGTATCGAAACATTATCATGGGAATTTGAAAACAATTCATCATTCATATATATCAAACTTCCATGGAAAATCTCAAATCACATATGCATGGTTTCAACCATTGAAGTATATAGGCAAACAATTCCCATGACATAAAAAAAATGACTTAGAAATCATATTGAAAGCAACATATTAGCATTTGATTGAAAACCCCCCTTTAAAAGCATGCATGTTCATAAAACTACACCCATGAGATTTTTTGATAACCCTACGTACCTCGATTACTATGAATATTAGGTGCTTCTTGAAGCCTACGTTGAGAGGATTCCAAATATCCAATTAGTTTCTAAAACCCATAGTTGAATCTTGAGTAGCTTGAGTTTTTATTTTTAAACCCTAAGGAGAATCTTGAGCACTTTTGATGAAAGAATATGTATTTTGGGGTCCTTGGAACTAAATCTCGTATTTTAGGGCTAAGTAAGGGTGGAAAAGGACCACTTTGTCCTTAACACGGAGTGTTTAAATCTCTAGAATTCCTTATATAGGCGCCACCCATCCCATCGCCTATCTTCACATAGGCGCCGCATAGGCTATCTCCTATGTTTACATAGGCACCGCCTAGGCTATCGCCTGTGTTCACATAGGCGCCGCCTAGGCTATCTCCTGTGTTCACATAGGCGCCGCCTAGGCTATTGCCTATGCTTTCCAGTGGCCATGGGTGATTGGTTAGGCGTTACTTATCACTTTGAAAGGCCATAACTTCTTGCTCGGGTTTCAGATCTTAGGCCAATTGGCATCGTTGGAAAACTAACTCGAATACCTATCATTTGACACATAGTAGGTTCCCTAATTCGACATATACAGAGAGTTATGGTCGAAGAAAGCTGACACACTTTACAATGTCCACTAAAACTTAGTTGATCAAAATAGTTTCAACTCGTCCTTGTGTTCTATGGACTAAATTCAAGCTTGAGTGGATTTCACATGCTACACGATAATTAACAAGCCGTGTTGTTATAGGATTTTATGGGTTTGGGTTTAACAACGCATCGAAATCATGGTGTATATTGTAGCCCGAATTACGGGGCATATACATACCCTACCATACTACTAGTACCCACCTAAATCGTACACTAAGCAAAATATCAAGGCTAGACACTAAACAACATACAGTTTTTACCTACTACTCGTATCATGATCATACAGGTCGTATGATGCTTTTTTATATCAAGATTTGAACTTGGCCAATGTAACACTACAAACATACGACTAGGATCCTTGACACATATCCACACCATATGAGTGGTATAGGGAAAGTCGTATAATTCACATAATGTTCAAGAATCAGAAAGTTTTACAAGGGCCAAAGTGTGGGGTGTTTCAGTCTCCCCCAGGATCATTTTTCCTCAAATTATGGAATGAGGCACTAAAAGCATAATTAAACTCCAAACATATCTACTCTTACCTTTAAGACAAAAAAAATACATCAAGGGATTTATAATCTATCATCAACAAAGTTATAAGACAAAGGCATTAAGAACAATACATACCTCAAGCACGATTTTTTGGAATCAGGAATAGGAATGGATACTTGGACTTCATATCCTCCCCAGCCTCCCAAATATCTTTCTCAGAGTTTTGGTTCCGCCATAGATCCTTCACCTAATCCACGTCTTTAGTTCACAACCTACGAACTTGCCAATCCAAGATCCTCACTAGGACTTTCTTATAAGGAAAAAAATCTAGAATGCCAATGCCTCCAAAGAGACAACCAACGAAAGATCACCTATATATTTTTGTAACACGACCACATAGAATACCAAATTAATGGAACTCATGCTAGGGGGAATTCCAACTCATACGCAACATTACCAGCCCTTCTCAAAACCACATATGGACGAATATACCGGGGACTAAGCTCCCCCTTCTTCCTAAACCGGATTACTCACTTCATGGGAGATACTTTCAAAAGGACCAAATCCCTAACCTCAAATTCCAAATCCCTTCACCTCGCGTCCGCATAGGACTTTTAGAAACTGTAGGTAGTCCTAAGCCTCTCACAAATCAACTTCACCCTTTTAATAACTCTTTGAACCAAATTCAGGCCAAATATTTCTGCTTCACCACCCTCAAACCACCCAATAGGAGACCTATACCTCTTATCATACAATGCCTCAAACAGCGCCATACCAATGCTAGAATGGTAACTATTGTTACAAGAAAATTCAATCCAAGGCAAATGGTCAAACTAACTACCACCATAATTAATCACTCAAGCTCACAACATATCCTCCAAAGTTTGAATAGTCCTTTCAGCTTGCCCTTTCGTTTGTGGGTAAAAAGTCGTACTAAGACCCACTTTAGTCCCCAAACCATGCTGGAAAGAGCTCTAAAAATGTGATGAAAATGGAGTGCCATGATCTAAAATAATTGAGACAAGATCACCATACAACTTTACAATTTCCTAAAGGTACAAACTCCCATAATCCTTGTCGGAGTATGTGATCCTCACGGGCAAGAAGTGAGCGAACTTGGTCATCCTATCCATGATGACCCAAATAGAGTAACACTGATTCCGCAATCGTAGAAGAACGATAATGAAATCTATATTAATTATTTCCTATTTCCACACCGACAATTCATTCTCTTGGAGCAGCCCACCGAGCCTTAAGTTGTCACGACCTGAGGCTATCCACTAATCGCGACAAAGGTGCTTATGGTCACAAGTGATCATAAGCTAACCCATGACTGCTACCTACTATGAGCACTGAATAAAATATAAATATAACACATGTGTAGAAGATAAATAAAAAAGGGAATGCAAATCTGAATACTACAATAATAAATCAATCATAAGTCTGAAGCATCTGATAAAAACTCAGGGTAACTGACTGATTGTCTAACTGACTTTATGAATGTCTGAAAAGACTCTAAGACAACCTGTGGATTTAATGGGACGAACCCCCAACTAACTACAACTGACTAGGTAAAAAAATATTGAAGTAACTGAATGAAGGATAAAATTATCCTCAAAGAATGAGGACTCACCACTGCTGCTGTTGCGGTAATGATAAACTATTGTAGTCAGGAAACTAGGTGTTTTATCCTACAATATATGACATCATAGAACAAAGAAGAGTATGCGATTAGTACTTTGAATGTACTGATATATAAGATGAGGTCAGCCTGATATACATGAGCTACCATACATATGAATAAGTACTAACTGAATAGAATAAAACAACAAATCATGAATAGATGAGAAACTGAATTATCTCAGAATGCAAGAACAAGCATAAAATATTTCTAAGATAATCTCTAAACTGAAATACTAAAATTTGATAACTGAATAACTGGTAATCTGAATGCTTTGGTCAAGCAAGCCTAAACTGATTTCTTTTTTGAATACTGCACTGAAAGTGTAGGAGGAATCATCTAACCGATATTTCCTAATCTAAACTAATCGAGGTCCAACCTGTAACCCAGTTGGAAGGGTGTCAGTATTGTGCCATGGGTAATAACACTGGCTATGTGGATTCACTAAACTGGCACCTCAAAGGAATAAAGAGTCTCCCTATACTGGCAGGAGCATTCATGAGAAATGTATCAACCCTAAACTGGCAGGAACACATCTCAAACCTACGATGGATATGTGGTTCTGTAACTCAGGGATTGCTACTAAGGGTCACACCCTAAACTAGCAGGAATGCCCCCATCCCTGTGTACGCTTGATGCTAAATACTACTCCCAACTGAATGACACTGATCATTGGACTAAAATAAGTTTAACAGAGCAAACAAATGATCATAATAATGGACTAATAATGATGTTCATAGTTTATTTAAAATTATTCTGAGGATACTGAAATTATGTAAATAACTATGTATCAGGTGTTAATGACCCACCAACACTAAATGGAGTAATTGTAATGCCATATAAAATCCTTAAAAACCATAATAGGGACTCATTGTTCAAAACTCAAACTTAGGCGATTCATCAAACACATGGGAGTCGTAAACTTAAACATGAAAATGGGTAAATCATGCGATAATAACATAGTTACAATACTAAAACCATGAAATAGGGATTTAAATGTGAAGATTTCAATATTCAAAACATGTAATGGCTCACTCCACTTGGAAACACTTATAATCATAACTTGAAATTGAACTTATACATGTAAAAACTCATGATTTACGAACAAAAAAGGATTCTTCGACTCCATGGGTGAAAAAGGACCATGGATGAACATCACACATACCTCACTAGATGATTTCGTGAAGATTCTTGAGAATTTCTTGAGGTTTGAAGCTTGAATTCCTTGATTGCTTGAGAATGGGTTGGGGTTAGTTCTTAAGGAAAAGGAGGCTTCTTTTGACTGAATTTATGATAAAAAGAGCAAATAATGCTCTTTGGGGAGTTAAATCTCATGTTATGGACTTATTGGGTGAAGGGAAATGACCTAAACACCCTTAATTATCAAAGAACAAAAAGCTAGACGGGTAAGTAAGGGCGCACAGTGGGCTCCAGTGCAGTGTATTGGAAGGGGCACTACGGCCACATCCCGGTGTTGCTACTATTTTGGATTCCCAAATAGGCCCTTTTAAAGCTTACCCAAGACGGTCTTTGAACTACACCGATCATGAATCAACTTATAAATTGACATTCTGAGATCGAAAGATCAAAAATAAAATCATCAAAGTTTAGGGTTACTGGAAATGACTAAATAGCAACAATTATTGAAATTTCTAAGTCTTATACCCCTTTAACATAAAATCATAAGTTCAATTGAGCTAAGATCTTATGGGGTATTACAATATCTCCCTCTTGGAAATATTTATCCTTGAATAAGACTTGTTTAGCAGAGAGTAGTGGGGAAACTGAGATCATAAACTGAGCATGCATGACTGAAAACATATTGCATAACTGAGTTTGAAACATGATACATGAACTGAATTGGATGTATGCAATGAGAATGAAAAAGAATCAATCTGAGGATAATCATTACCTTAAGCTGAATTTGAGTTCATAGAGAAAAAATAAGGGTACTTGGTTCGCATATCTGCTTCTGTTTTCCAAGTGGCTTCCTCAACAGACTGATTCTGCAAAAGAACCTTGACCAAGGGAACTTCTTTGTTCCTTAGTCTACGAATCTGATGACCAAGGATCTCAAATAGGAATTATTCATTAGAAAAGGTATTCAGAACATCCATGCTTTCTAAAGGAAATACAACAACTGGATCATTAATACACTTCTTTAATAAAGAAACATGAAATATCGGATGCGCTGATGCCAAATTTGCAGACAACTCTAGCTTATAATCTACCTTCCCAAAATGGCTTAAAATTCTATAAAGGATAATATATCGAGGACTAAGCTTCCTCTTCTTGATGAATCTCTTCACTCCCTTCAAGGGAGACATTTTTAGACCTAACTTGAAACTCAAGATCTCTTCTTCTCACATTAGCATAGGATTTCTGACGGCTTTGGGCTATCTTCAGCCTTTTCCTGATCATCTAAACTTTCTTTATTGAATCAAATACTAAAATTGGTCTTTTCAAAGAAACTTCACCTACCTCAAACCAACCAATAGGAGATCTACATCTCTTTCCATAAAGATTCTCAAATGGATCCATCTGAATATTAGAGTGATAGTTGTTGTTATAGGCAAATTCAATCAAAGAGAAGTGATTATCCCAACTATCTTTAAAGTCAATAACACATACTCTCAATATGTCCTCTAGGGTCTGAATGGTCCTTTCTGCCTGACCATCTATCTGAGGATGAAAAGTTATGCTGAGATGAACTTGGGTACCAAGGCCCTTTTTAAAACCCTTCCAAAAGTGAGAGGTAAACTGAGTAACTCTATCTGAAATGATAGAAAACGGGACTCCATGCAACCTAACAAACTCTCTAAGATAGATCTTGGCATAATCCTTGATTTAATAAGAAGTATGAACTGGCAAGAAATGAGCTATTTGGTTATTTTTTCAACAATCCCAGATCAAATCATGCTGACAATGTGTACGAGGCAAACCTATCACAAAATTCGTGTTCACCTCTTCCCACTTCTAAGTGGGAATGCTGAACTCTTGCAATGTATCACTAGGCTTGTAGTGCTCAACTTTAACCTACTGGCATTTAGAGGACTTAGCTACAAACTATGCAATATCCCTCTTCATACCACTCCACCAATAGATTTCCCACAAATCACGACACATCTTAGTGGCTCCTAGGTGTATAGTGTAAAGTACATGATGCACTTCTACTAAAATCTACTGCATTAAACCATCAACACATGGCACATACAACCTACCCTGACATTTCAACACACTATCCCCTCTTGGGAGAAACCTCTACCTGTTGATCTTTCATTGATTCCTTCAACATAACCAAATTAGGATCGCTATCTTGCTTTTCTTTCACTTTGACAACAAAAGAAGATTTTAAACCATTCTGAACCCATATACTACCCTCAGCTGAATCAACCAATTGAACACCTAATATAGCAAGCTAATGAACCTCTCTGACTAACTTTCTCTTATCATTCTCAACATGAGCAACACTATCCATAGACAATCTACTAAGGGCTTTTCTCGGGTGATATAACATGCTCATATCATAATCTTTTAACAACTCAAGACATCTTCTCTAATAAAGATTTAAATCTTTTTGTGAGAACACATACTGCAAACTTTTATGATCTATGAACACATCCACATGAACCCCATAAAGGTAATGTCTCCATATCTTCAAAGCAAACACAATAGTTGCCAACTTAAGATCTTGGGTAGGATAATTCTTTTCATAGGGTTTAAGTTTTTTAGAGGCATAGGCTATGACCTTACCTCTCTGCATCAACACACAACCAAGACCAACTCTGGAAGCATCACAATAAACCATAAATCTATCTGAACTATCTAGCAAAGTTAATACTAGAGTGGAAATAAGTCGAGTCTTCAACTCCTAAAATCTCTTCTCATATGAATCTGACCACTAAAACTTATCTTTATTCTAAGTCAGTCCATACATAGGGGTTGTAATAGAAGAAAACCCTTCAACAAACCATCTGTAATAGTCAGCCAAATCTAAGAAATTCTTTATATTAGTTGGAGAGATGGGTCTGGTCTAGTTTCTCACTGCTTGAGTCATTTGAAGGTCAACTCTAATGCCATCATCGGAAATAATATGGCAAATAAAAGTTGTTGATCCTAGCCAAAATATACACTTACTGAATTTGGCAAATAACTTATGGGCTCTAAGAGTCTACAATACAATTATGAGATGGTCTACGTGATCATTTTCACTACGGGAATAAATAAGAATATCATCAATAAAGACTAAGAAGAACATGCCCAAGTACTTCTTGAACAATCTGTTCAGCAAGTTTCTGTTCATCAAGTCCATAAAAGTTGTTGCGGAATTCATTAGTCCAAAAGACATAACTAGAAATTCAAAGTGGCCATACTGAGTTCTGAAGGCTATCTTAGGAATGTCGCATTCTCTGACTCTAAACTGATGATAGCTAGATTTGAGGTCTATCTTAGAGAAATAGTTGGCACCTTAAAGTTGGTCGAACCAGAAATTAATCCTGGAGAGTGGATATTTATTCTTTATTGTGACTTTGATCAACTGACGGTAATCAATGCATATCCTGAGAGAGTCATCTTTATTACACATGAAAAGGACTGGTACGCCCCATGGGAAAATACTCAGCCTGATGAAACCCTTATCTAAGAGATATTTCAATTGTTTTTTTAGCTCCTTAAGCTTAGCTGGAGCCATTTTATATGACGGAATAGAGATAGGCTGGGTATCTTGAAGCTGATCTATTCCAAAGTCAATTTCTCTTTTAGGAGAAACTCCAGGAAGATCTTCAGGGAACACATCTGGAAATTCCCTTACTACTAAAATTGACTCAAGACTGGGGGTCTCAAAACTAGAGTCTTTCACTAAAATGAAATGGTACACACACCCCTTAGATATCATCCTTCGACTCTAAGATAAGAAATGATTTGACCCCTAATTATTGAGGTATTACCCCTTCATTTAATAACTGGTTCATTGAGAAATTAAAATTAAACATCTCTATTTATGCAGTCAATTGAGTCATAATATGATGGAGCCAATCCATGTCGAGAATGACATCCAAATCAGTCATCTCTAACTTAACAAGATTAACGAAGGTGATTTTCTTGAATACTGTGATCGGGCAATTCTTGTATACTCATCTGGATACAATAGAGACACCTATTGGGGTAGACACTGAGAATGGTTTTGCTAATGTTTTTGGATTGATGCCAAAGTTGATGGCTATATAAGGAGTTACAAAAGAGAGTAAAGCTCTGAGATCTAATAAAGCATAAACATGGAGATGAAAGACCTGCAATGCACCCATAACCATATCAGGAAAACTTTCCTGATCCTATCGGGACGGGAGTGAATACAGCCTCTTTTTATACTGTCTACTGGTTGCACTAGATGCAGCAACTCGCTGAGTAGGGTGATCAACTGGAATTGAAGGATGACTGTACTAGCTTTGATAACCAACCTTTGGACATTCTCTGACTCTATGGCCTGGCTTGCCAAATCCAAAATACACATCACTGTCAGTCCTACACACACTCAAATAATTCTTACCATATTTTTGGCAAAGTGGATTAGTGCGACCACTGTTCACACTCCCTAAGACTTTGATCCTGGTGCTTTTTCCTGACTGCCATTCTTGAATTTTGGCACTGGCGCACTAGCTGAAGATGGAGCTGAGGATAAAAATTTCTGACAAAACTAAGGGCAGTTACTACCCTTTGACCTTGACTGAGAAAAATTAAAACTACCTATTATGGCCCTCTTATTCTCCTTTCATATTCCTTAAGTTTCTCTATCTCAATCTATTGAGAATTAACCATAATCCTAGATAGGTCTATCTCCTTAATCAACATAGCAGTTTGACAGTTTTTAACCATACTATTAGATACACCAGAAACAAACTTACTCATTCTAGACTTATTATCAGCCCCCATCGAAGGAGCATACCTCCCCAACTTAGTGAATTTAAGTCAGTACTCTTTCACACTCATGTTATCCTGCTTCTAGTTAATAAAATCCTATACCTTAGCTTTCATCAAATCGAACGGGAAGAATCTATCTAGAAAATCCATGGCAAACGCCCCCACGCTACAGGCCCTACATCAATACCCTATCCTCCTTTCACTGCTTATACTAGGTATGACCAACATCCTGTAACTGATATGACTCACTCAAAAGTGATACCCATGATACCTGTAATTTTTGAATCATATCAAGAAACTCCTGCTGATTCTCCTAAGATTTGTATCCTAAAAACAAAGGGGATTTATTCCGGTGAAATCCCAAATCCTAGCTGTAGTTGTGTTTGCCACTGGATTAGCTGGGGAAACAACCTACAGATTGTTCTGAGCATCTCTTAAGTAAGCTAAAGTGGTGAAAACAGCTTTGAATTCGGTGTGAGGGACATGCTTGTTCAGGGGATCTTCCTGAACAGGCGGTTATGTGGGCTGGTTCTTATTCCTTCTTCCATTGTTTCTTTTGTGAGGCATTATCTATAAATAGAATGAAGGATAAGTTAGAGAGAGTTTAAATAGAGCTCATGCTCATTCACATGACATGAATACTAAAAGAAAAACCTTTCCTAAAACGTCTTATAGCCTCTTGTTAATAAGTGTGGCATGCTTCACACCCATGAACAAGACTCTACTTAACATAGCTTTCAGACTCCCTAAGAAACTTTACAACTCTAGGATATGATACCAAGTCTTGTCACCACCCGAGGCTACACCCTAGTTACGAAAATGTTTCTTATGGTTACAACTGGCAACAAGCTAACCCATGACTGGTACTACTGTGAGTACCGAATAAAATATGAACATAACATATGTGCTAAAGATAAACTGAAAAGGGAAAACAAATTTGAATACTATAATAACAAATCAATCATAAGTCTGAAGAATCTAATGAAAACTGAAGGTAACTGACTGATTATCTAACTGACTATATGAATGTCTGAAAAACCTCTAAGACTACCTGTAGAGTTAATGAGACAAACCCCCAACTAACACCAACTGACTAGGTAAAAAAATATTGAAGTAACTAAATGAAAGATAAACTTGTCCTCGAAGGATGAAGACTCACCACTGTGCTATTGCGGTAATACGGAAGTGTCTAAGCATGGTCAGGAAACCGTGCATCCAATTCTATGATATAAGACATCATAGCTCAAAGAATAGTATGTAATCAGTACTTTGAATGTACTAGTATATGAGATGAAGTTAGGTTGATATGCATGAGGTACCATACATATGAAATAAGTACTAACTGAATAGCATAAAACAACAAATCATGAATGCATGAGAAACTGAATTATCTAAGAATGCAAGACAAAGCATATAATATTTCCAAAATAATCTGTAAACTGAAATACTGTAAACTGATAACTGAATAACATGTAATTTGAATGATTTGGTCAAGCAAGCCAGAACTGAATTTTATTTTGAATACCACACTAAGACTGTGAGAGGTATCATCTAACCGGCATACCTCAATATGAACTAATCGGGGTCCAACATGTAACTTTAGTTAGAAGGGTGTCAGTACCGGTCACAGGTATTAAAACTAGTTGCGTGGATCCACTAAACTGGTGTCCTGAAGGACTAAAGAGTCACCCTATACTGGCAAGAGCACTCATGATATATGTATCAAACCTAAACTGGCAGGAAGACATCTTAAAGCTAGCTGGCTACATAGTTCTATAACTCAAGGATTGCTACTAAGGTTCACACCCTAAACTGGCAGGAATGCCTCCATTCCTGTATTTGCTCAGTGCTGAATTCTACTCCCAACTAAATGACACTAATTACTGGACTGAACTAAGCTTAACTGAGCAAAAAACTATTCATAATAACTGACTGAATAACAATATTAATGGTTTATCTAAAATCATTCTGAGGATACTGAAATTATGTAAATAACTAGGTATCGGGTGTTCATGACCCAATAGCACTAAATGAAGTAATAGTAACACCATATAAAAGCTTTAAAAACCATAATTGAGACTCATTGTTCAAAAGTTAAACATAGGCAATTCATCAAACACATGAGAGTCATAGACTTAAACATGGGAATGGGTAAAACATGCAATAATAACATAGTTACAATACTAAAACCATGAACTAGGGATTTAAATGTGAAGATTTCTATTCAAAACATATAATGATCCATTCCACTTGGAAGCACTTATAATCATAACTTAAAATCAAACTATTAAGATATCCATGGACAGTTTAACTTAAACATGTAAAAACACACGATTTAAGAACAAAAAGGGATTCTTGGACTCCGTGGTTGAAAAAGGCCTGTGGACAAACATCACAGATACCTCACTAGATTTATTGAAAATTCTTAAGAATTTCTCTAGGTTAGAAGCTTGTATTCATTGATTGCTTGTGAATGGGTTAGGGTTTGTTCTTGAGGAAAGGGAGGCTTCTTTTGAGTGAATTTCTGATAGAAAGAGAAAATAATGCTCTTTGATGATTTAAATCTCATGTTATGGACTGATTGGGTGAAGGGAAATGACCTAAATGCCCTTAATTATCAAAGAAAAAAAAAGATAGATGGGTGAGGGATGACATGCCACGAGCTCCAGTGTGGTGCAATGGAGGAGGCGCCGCAAGCTCCAGTGCGGTGTAGTGGAGGGGGCACCGCGGCTCATCCTAGCACTGCTACTAGTTTGGATTCCAAAATAGGCCCTTACACTCGTTCTAAAATTTCAAAACTCACCCGAGACGTACTTTGAACTACCTTAATCACGAATCAACTTAAAAATCGACATTCTTAGGTCAGGAAGATAAAAAATAAAATCATACCCAACTAAACCCAAGAAGCTCCAAATATCGGTTAGGGCTGAGGGCCTAGGCCCTTTCTTAACCATAACCACCTTTTGTGGATCCACCATAATCCCCTCTCTCGACACCACATGACCCATAAAAGTTATGGCATTTAACCAGAACTTATATTTAGAGAACCTAGCATACAACTTTTGATCTTTCAAGGTTTGCAACACAAGACGGAGGTGATTGGCATGACCCCTCTTGATCTAGAGTACACCAAGATGTCATCAATGAAGACAATGCCGAACAAATCTAGAAACTGATAGAAGGCCTTATTCATCAAATACATGAATGCCGTTGGGGCATTGGTCAACCCAAAAGACATAACCAAAAACTCAAAATGCCAATACTGGGTACGGAAAGATGTCTTAAGGCTATCCACCTCCCTAATCTGTAATAAATGGTACCCAGATCAAAGATCAATCTTAGAGAAGAATTTGTCACCCTGAAGCTAATCAAAGAGATCATCAATTCTTGAAAGGGGTTACTTTTTCTTCATCGTCACCATATTCAACTACCGATAATCAATACGCATCTAAAGGGAACCATCTTTCTTTCGCACGAACAATACCAGTGTACCCCTTGGGGACTCACTAGGACAGATGAAACCATTATCTAAGAGATTCTTTAGTTTCTCCCTAAGCATCTTCAACTTATATGGAGCCATCCTTTATTGAGAAATATAAATTGGACGAGTGTCCGGAACAAGGTCAATACCACAATCGATCTTCCTGTTAGGAGAGACACCAGGAAGGTCATCAGGGAAGACCTCAAGAAACTCATTTACCATAAGAACTGAATGCAAAGACGGTCCTTCTAAGTTAGAATTTTTAACTAGACTAGATAATAGAGACATCCCTTAGAGATTAATCTCTGAGCTCTAAGATATGATATAAACCTTTCCGTAGGAGCTAGGGAATTACCCTTCCACTCAACAACTGGCTCATTAAGGAATTTAAACACGACCTTATGGGTCCAATAATCTAGGAAACATAGCACGAGTAAAACCAGTCCATTCCTAGAATAATATCAAAATCAACCATGTCTAACTCTATCAAGTCTACCAGAGTTTCTGTACTACCAATACCTATCACACCCCCTATAGACTATTCTGTCAACCATAAAGTCTTCTATCAGTGTAGAAATAGAAATAGGGTCCGATAGATACTTAGGACCAAAACCAAAATACACAGCTACAAATAAGGTCATCTAAGAGAGAGATGGCCCTAGATCAAGTAAATAATACACATCACAAAAAAAGAATTTTAACATACCGGAACAATATCCAGAGATGTCTCAGACTCCTAACGAGTAGTGAGAGCATAAAGGAAATTCTAACTAGTGTTGGAGCCAGAGGTAGAAACTTTCGATACAGGAGATGATGAAGAAGTAATAGGAACTTGTTTTACCTAGAAGCAACTCTAGAGGGACAATCCCACTGCATATGAACAATCTGACTACATATAAAACATCAGTTCCTCCTCTTCTCACACTGACCACAATAATACAGACCACAAATTCTGCAAAGAGGGTAGGATGGTGCGGAATGTGCCCTACTCTCTTGACAATGGACAACCTATTCCCTAGAAGAATCACCACCCTAAAAGCATCTTTCTCTCAAACCCATTTAGGGACTTGAACCCATTGTCTATACAAAGCCATCAATTCAATTCAACATTTAGTGACTCAAACCCATTTAGCCATTTAAAACACCAAGGTACAATCCAGTTTAACTTATGGCCAACAAGGCCTTTCATGAAACCATTTACCAATAACTTACATTATTAGGCCAGTTCCTTAGTTCAAATACATTACAATTCAATTTATGGTCATCAAGACCTTTACAAAATCATTTATCCTTCATTAACATTCTTTTACCAAGCATTAGTTCAAAACCCAATTTATCATGTGACAAGATTCTTCTCCTAGGTATTTTCACAAACAGGTTGAGGGCATACAATTATCATACCATTATTCAAGTCAAAAACCATCAAGTTAGGGTTAACCATGAATCCTTCATTCAACCATAATTTCCATACACCCACATATTCAAAAACTATTACCAAAAATATGTATAAGCACAAGTGAAATCATGAGAGAAAAATAATCAACATTAGACATTCAAACCTCCAACCATAGGTTTTGAAAACACTATTAATGATTCAAGAAAAATTCTTAAAATATATGATTTTTATGAAACAACAATGAAGAAAGAGTCACATTCCTTATTCACAAAGATTTACAGAAATAACTTGACTCTTGAGCCTCTAGATGAATATCTTGTAGAAACCCTAGCCTAATCTTAAAGAGGGAGTTTAGAGATGATTTTGAGAGTTTTTTTATTTTTTCCAAGAGAGGAATTAAGTGCCAAATAGTGTTATAAGATATGGGGTCTTAAGGGCTTGGGGTGGTAAATATCTAAAATACCCTCAACTTAAAAACTATAAGAGACTCATAGGATGGTATAGTTTGGCCTCTCCACTCATACCTATATCATACGAGTAGTATCCTCCACTTGTATGTTAATCAAAGTGTTGGACACCATAACCTATTCAACATATGACTCACTAGCATGAGTTATACCCTACCATATGACTAGTACCCATCTAAATTATTTCCTAAGCAGAATGTCAAGGTTAGACACTGAACAACATATAATTTAGACCTTACTACTCATATCATGGTCATATGATTTATATTATGCCTTTTTATATAAAGAACAGTACTTGGCCAATATGACACTGACCAATATATGACTAGTGTCCTTGACCCATATCCATACCATACAAGTGGTATGGAGCAAGTCATATGATGCACAAAATGTTCAAGACTCAAAAAGTTCTGCAAGGGCCAAAGTGCAAGGTTTTTCATATGTATGTGAGGAGGTTGATCATTTGGCCAAAGATTTTCCCTGATATATTCATTGACATTCTTAGTAGGGCTCTCACATTTAGCTTTGACCTACTCTAATATATGCAGTAAGAGGTGGTTCACAAAGTTATAAGGGTGGTTCTAGAGATAGAAGTAGTAAAGCTCATGATAGTGGTTGTAGGGTTGCTCTGTCCAGAAGAAGACATGGATAATGTTATGCTGTACTTAGGAAACTTGAGGCAGAGGCTTCAAACGTAGTTTTTAAAGGTATCGTTCCAATTTGATACAGATATGTTTTATGTTATTTGACCTTGGATCTATATTCTCCTATGTGTATATATTTTTCTTCTAGTTTTGATGATCTTTTGAGCCTCTTTCTATGTTTCTGTAAGTTTTAACCCTAATAAGAGATTTTTTAATGGTGGATGAAGTGTAACAATCTTTCTTAGTTACCTTTGCAGGGAGTGACACATGGGTAGAATTGAGTATCCTAGATATGGTTGATTTTGATGTATATTGAGTATGGATTGGTTAGCTCCCTATCACGCTGTTTTGGATTTTTATGCCAAGATCTTGATCTTAGAGACTTCAGGCATTCCAAGTTTAGCATGGAAGGGTACACTTAATTTGGTTCCAAAGGAAGTTATATCTTTTCCACATGCTTGTCACATAGTAGAAAGAGGGTTGGCTTATGTTCATGATGCTAGAGTTGCCTCACTACCTTCTATGGATTATATTTGGGTTACTCGTGAGTTTATAGATTTGTTTCTTATGGATTTGAATGGTATACCTCTGGACCATGATATTGAATTTTTTATTTATGTAAAGCAAGACACCAAGCCCATTTCCATTCCTCCCTATAGGATGGCTTCTGTTGTGTTTAAGGAGTTGAAGTAGAAGTTGTAGTATTTTTTGAGTAAGGTTTATTAGACCTAGTATATCTCCTTAGGATGCTCCTATCTTGATTATAAATAATAAGGATGTTTATATATATATATATATATATATATATATTTACTATTGGCAGTTGAACAAAGTAACAATTAAGAATAATTATCCTTTTTGTCGCATTGAAAATCTTTTTGACTAGCTTCTGGGTACTTCAGTGTTCTCTAAGATTGATTTGAGATTGAGTATCATCATTTAAAGATTAGAGATTTGGATGTTCCAAAGATGGCTTTTTATACTCGATACAAACATTTAAGTTCTTTGTCATGTCTTTTGGGTTGGCTAATGTCCCAGCAACGTTCATGGAATTGATGAACTAGGTATTTTGATATTGACTTTTTTAATATCTTGGTTTTCTCCAAGAATAAGGTCAATCATGTGAGGCACTTAAGGGGTATACTTCAGCGATTGTGTGATGAGAAATTGTATGCCAAGTTCTCAAAGTGTGAGTTTTGATTAGATTTTATCTCTTTTGGGTCATGTAGTAACCAAGGATGGCAGTATGATTGACTCGACCAAGATTGTGTCAATTTGTGATTGGGCTAGACCTATTTTTCTTATCAATATTAAGAGTTTCATTGAGTTGACAGGTTATTATTGATATTTTGTAGAGAGTTTCCCATCTATTATGTATCCTTTGACCAAGTTGACTCAAAATAAGGTTGTATTTTAGTGATCAAATTCTTGTGAGAAGAGATTCTAAAAGCGCAAGGAGTTATTGACTTCAACCCTTAGCTTAAATTTTCTTGGGGAGGTCATGGATTTTATCATGATTTATGATGCTTCAAGCATTGGGTTGAGGTTCTCAAAGTGTGAGTTTCGATTGGATTTTATTTCATTTGGGTCACGTAGTAACCAAGGATGGTAGTATGATTGGCTCGACCAAGATTGTGTCAATTCGTGATTGGGCTAGACCTATTTTTCTTATCAATATTAAGAGTTTCATTGAGTTGACAGTTTATTATTGATATTTTGTAGAGAGTTTCTCATGTACTATGTATCCTTTGACCAAGTTGACTCAAAATAAGGTTGTATTTTAGTGATCAAATTCTTGTGAGAAGAGATTCCAAAAGCGCAAGGAGTTGTTGACTTCAACCCCTATCTTGAATTTTCTTGGGGAGGGCATGGATTTTATCATGTTTTATGATGCTTCAAGCATTGGGTTAAGTGTAGTATTGATGCAAGAGGATAAGGTGATTTCTTATGGCTTCTATTAGTTGAAGTCTCATTAAAAGAATTACCCTACCCATGATTTAGAGTTGGCTATGGTTGTGTTTGCATTGAAGTTGTGGAGACATTACCTGTATGGAGTTTCTTGTGATATTTTCTCAGATCATCCTAGCCTTTATTACCTTTTCAATTTGCAAGATCTTAATATGAGATAATGATGTTGGCTTGATTTGCTTAAAGATTATGACCTCACTATTCTATATCATATGAGTAAGGGTAATGTAGTTGTGGATGTCGTGAGCTAGAAGACAACTATTATAGGGAGTTTAGCTCATCTTCTTGAATCATAAGTGACCTTTAACATTAGATTTTTAGTATTTAGCTAACCAGATGGTTAGGCTTGATATTTTGACATCCAAGTATGTTTTAGCCTTTGTTGATGCCCCATCTTATTTTATAGAGAAGATCCAATCTCACTATTTTGATGATGTTAGTTTGAGGGTGATCCGATAAAATGTGTTGAAGGGTGAGGCTAAGGCAACAACCCTTGATTTTCATGGTATTTTGAGAATCGGTGGTTGGGTTTTTGTGTAAAAAGTTGGTGGATGGGTGGGATTAATTTTGGAGAAGGTAAATTGTTCTAGATACTCTATCCATCTAGGGTTGACCAAGATGTATCATGATTTAAAGCAACATTACTGTTAGGGTGGTATGAAAAAAGATGTATTGGACTTTGTAGCTCATTTCTTATGTTGTCAACATGGTAAAGGACAAACACCTGAGATCGGGTGGGTTGCTTCAAAGATTACCCATTCTTGAGTGGAAATGGGAGCGGATCACTATGCACTTCATGAGTGGGTTGCTTCATACTTTTTTGTAGTTTGGACATCATTTGGTTCATCGTGGATTGATTAACCAAATCAAATCTATGTTTATGAGATAGTTTGTCTTTATGGGGAACCCATGTTTATTATTTGAAATAGAGGCTCAGTGTTCACTTCTAGATTTTGGAGGACATTTCAAGAAGAGTTGGGCACTTAGGTTGACCTTAGAATAACTTTCCACCCCTAGACCGATGGTTAGCCAGAGTGGAATATTTTGGTTTTGGAGGATATTTTTTGAGCATGTGTTATGGACTTCAGAGGTTAGTAGAAGTAGCATTTAACCTTAACAGAGTTTTCTTATAAAATAGATACTATTTAAGTATTGATATTACACCTTTCGAGTTATTGTATGGTAGGTGTTGTTGATCTTTGATTGGCTATTTTAAGACTTTTGAGGTTAGATCTTGTGGTACCGACTTGCTTCAAGGGTATTTCGACAGAGTTTGGGTAATTCAGGATTGGCTTCTGGCAACCTAGAGTAGGTAAAAGAGTTATATTGACTACAAATTTCGTGCCTGAAAGTTTGGGATTGGTGATTGAGTTTTCCTTCATGTGTCTCCCATGGAAGGCATGATAAAGTTTGGGGAGAGGGGAAAGCTTTACTTGAGTTACACTGGACCTTTTGAGATACTTTAGATAGTTGAGGAGGTTTCTTATCAGTTGGCCTTATCTCCAAAATTTCCATCGGTTCATCCAGTCTTTCATGCATCTATGATTTGGTGCTATATCTTGATGAGTCTTATGTGATTTATTGGGACTCGGTTCAGTTGGATAAGAGGTTGACTTTTACTGAAGAGCCAATATGTAATTAACCCAGGGATGTTAGAATATTGCACTCTAGAGAAATTAATGTGGTTAAGGTTCAGTAGAGACACCATCCTATCAAGGAGGCTACTTTGGAGGTCGAGTGTGACATGTACAGTAGTTACCCCCAGATCTTTTTAAATTTCCGTACTTCTTACACCTTTTAGTTTGAGGATGAACTAGAGTGTTAATGGTGGATACTGTAGTAACGTGATTTGTGAAATTGTATGTTTGATATGATTTAACCATATTTTCATTCCCCGTAGTTTCCACATGTTGATTTTGGGATATGAGGGATGGTAGACACGGTTCCCAATCCCTTCAAGATGGTTTTGGGGGAGTTTGAGGTTTTAAGAGGCTTTAAAAGTCCTACAGTTGGCTTCAGTCAACATTTGATGTTCTAAGTTCTGGATGGCAATATGGATTGTTGCATTAGATCTGGAATATTAAATTTGGGTTAGTACCATGGTCGTCTAGGGTTTGGAACCTTTAGTTTACATTTCGACCATCTATTTGGAAACTTGTTAAATTTTCCTTAAAAGAGTCTCAGAGGCCAATTTGTTGAAAATGATCTTTCTTCAAAAATCCAACATTCCCATTGAGTTTGAAATATAAAAAATAGCCTAGTAGCATATATGGTTATTCCAGTGAGGTCCAGAATGAATCTTGAGGGTTTGTTCGAAGCTTTCGAAGGCAGGCAAAACTCAACAATTTGCTAATATCTAGTGCATGCCAGATCCTTCTATGTAGACGTGGGCTTCTAACCTAAATTTGAAGAAGTAATTCTCCCTTCATTGCAATTTCGAGGTGCTGGACTCAATCACAAAAGGTAACCGAGTTCAGGTCGGATCCCCTCTTTTTCATGAATGTGTTGTGCCTGGGTCGAGGACCTTTGTGAACGTGAAGCCCGAATCACAAATATGAAGGCCATTTAATTGGCCTGGTCAATGTTGACCCTCGCAATCGTGAGGTGGGTTCTGCAATTGTGAGGTATTGTTCATAAGACATTATAAATACTCCATTTTGGCAATTTTAACCATTTTTGGATCTCCAAGCTTCGGTAGTAGGCAATTTTGAGGGTTTTCTTCACCATTTGTACTTGAGTAAGCTTTGAAACCTTGTTCTCGTTAAATTCCATTAATTATACAATCGAAAACACTCTCTAATCTTGAATTCAAAATAGGATTTTGAGGATCTTTCTAGTAAAGCTTAAAAATAATTTTTCATCAATTTGAGTGTCGTTTTAAACTCATTTTTGTTTGGTTTTCAACTGTAGACTCCTATGACCTTTGGAAATGTATTTCTATTTTTTTTTATTTTATCCCTTTCATTTTCAAACTCGTTTTGTACCCGACGTAAAATTAGTTAATATGGATATTATTAGCTTTTTTTCCATGCATAGATATTGGATTTGTATATTTTAGTTGATTTTACGATCTTTCAAAAGTTAAAGACTTCATGTTGAAGGACTTTTGTAACACCTCATATTTTTTCTGGACTCTGGACAGCTTAGGAGTCATCCTTCAAATCGTAAAGACTCTTATGAGTCGTATGTAGCAAGTCTTACCCATGTCAGTCTGGGATGACTTTGAGTTCTATTCAAGTTACGATTTGACTCTAGAAGTGGTCAAGTATTGTATGATTCGTATGAAGATAAGTTGTATTATCAGTAGTATAGGTTCCCTAAGTTTTGTCTACCTTATGAGTAGTGGCTACAAGCCGTATAGACATGTTATGAGTTATAAGATATGAATTGTACCCTGATCAGTAGATAATCCAAGAATCAATACTTATGTTTTGATAGCTTTATAAGTTACTTGGACATATATTAAGTCCTCAAATAGCTCCTAGCTCATGAACAAATCAAAACCTCTATTAGCGATTCAATTCTTCGGATGTACACAACTATAGCTATCTTCAAATGATCATAACTTTTATTATACTAAGAATTTATGAGCTCCAAACTTAGGTCATGCAACTCATGACTCATGAACTCATGTCTTACAGTATGCTCAGTCCCCAAAACTCATGGTGCACTCCAAATGATCATCGAAATTCAAATTATGCCATTTATGCCCTCAGTTTAGATCTCTTTGATGAATCCATGATGTTGATACTCTATTCCTCTAGCCTCAGTAAAGTGTCAAGTTATTCATAGAATCATTTCATGTTTTAGGTCCTCATGTTCTAACCTTTCAGTGACTTTCCCTTATGAAATAATAGCCGTGATGAGTAATTGTTTAGATGGGAGAGAGTAAATATTTCATGTTGGGGAAATATTGTAGTATGCTTGTTTTATATAAGACTATAAGGTCAAAGAAAGACTGAGGTTAAGCTCTTTGTATATGTCATAGTTAGTTGAGAATCTATGTGTGTTTTCTTAGGGTAGTGCAAGAAAGTCGTTAATGATAGAGGTTTAGAGAATATGAGAAAGTTTCTTTTAGGGGTATTTGTTTAGAAGTTCATATGTGGTTATGAGGATAGGCTTGAATGTCATGTCTGTATGTATATGGATAAATGCATTGTGCATTAGTGAATTCCTAGTAAGAGATTGAATTTAGTTGTTGAAGTGGTAAGAAAAATTATTTTTTAGATGGAAGATGTGAAAACGCTAGGGGGTATTAAATTCATGATTCAGACTAGTATTACAATGTTGTGTGTTCACTTGGTAGATTCGAGTAGGCTTGAACATAGTAAAAGAATTCAGTTCAGCTCAGACTTCAGTAAATAGAGTCATCAGTGCCCATGTGAAGATTATAAGTAGCCTCAAGTGAAGTGCAATATTTAAGATAAAGAGTATAGTTGGGGGAGTATTTGAGAAATGTGGCTAAGATTGAAAGTTAAGAGTTGCATTGTCTAAGGAATAACAATTCTAGCTTATGTTTCATAGGCCTATGTTCCATGTTATAGAATTATAGCCATTTTACGATTCCTTATTCAAATATCTTATACAGATCATGCCCAAGATTCTTTGCTCCGTAATGTTATTAAAACTTATTTTGAAAGTGTGTTGAAGAAATTCTCCAATTGAGTATAAGCTTTTTGTATAATTCAGTCTGTATAGCCAACAATCCAGTTTAGCAGTCAGATAGACAAGTTCCTATGGTTTTCCATCTTTCCTATTCATAAGGTAAATTCCTTCACATGCAAGTTATAAATTCAGTTCAATTCATGCATCATGTTTCAAACTCAGTTATTTAATCATGACCCCATTTCATGCAAATTAAGTATATGATCTTAGTTGCCTTGGTATTCTCGGTCTAACTAGTCTTATTCGGGGATGAATGTTCCCAAAGAGGCGATATTGTAACACCTTATATTTTTCTTGGTCTCTGGATAGCTTAAAACTCATCCCTCAAATCGTAAAGACTCTTACGAGTTGTATGTAGCAAGTCGTACCAATGTCAGCGTGGGATAATTTTGAGTTCTGTTCAAGTTACAATTTGACCCTAGAAGTCGTCAAGTAAGGTATGATTCGTATAAAGATAAGTTGTATTGTCAACAGTATAGGTTCCCTAAGTTCTTTCCAGCTTACGTGTAGTGGCTACAAGTCATATATACATGTTACGAGTCATAAGATTTGACTCGTACCCTGACTAGTAGACAATCCAAGAATCAGGAAATCTTGAATGTGGCAAGTTTAGGCTACTAGATGTGTCTTCTTTAATCAACGCTCGTCTTAATTTCCGAAATAGTTTCTTTAGTGAAAAATGGTATGGGGAAGATTGTGAGAATGATCATCAAGGCTTTATGACCCTTGTCGTACATAATTTTCAAAAGTTGAGTTGCGTAACTGAGCTTACACTCTGATCTTGGTTTACCGAGGTTTGTATTCAACCCTTGCTGATTGATTTTTAGTAGTGAGATGGGAGAATATAAACATTATTCAATCAAGATTCTTCGCACAAATTTCACAAATACAATTGGATTAATTTGATAAACTTGTGGCCTTTCTACCTTTTTGCAATCCTTTAATCATAGCTTTATAAATTACTTGGACATATATTAAGTCCTCAAATAGCTTGTAGCTCATGAATAAGTCAAAACCTCCCTTAGCAATTAAATTCTTGGGATGTCCATAACTATAGTCATCTTCAAACTATCATAAATTTTGTTATACTAAGAACTTTTTATCTCAAGACCCACCAAAAGATAGATATTGAATTATCTTTCCAACAATACAAATTTTTCCTTAATCGGACATTGGGGTGAAAAGTTATGGCCGAAATATTGTAGCATTGTCAAGCTATATTACAAACTGACTAGCATACGGGTTGCCAAGTGTAACTCATAGCCATACCATACGAGTCATGTGGTAGAATCGTAAGGACTTCTGAGAATTGTCTATAAAGTTTAGTTTAAGTGCTTTTAAGTCTTTTACCCTCTTATAACTCCTAATCCACAATATTTAACCCCCAAGGGGCATTACTTTGCCTCTATTTTCCATCGATTAAACAACATAAACTCCTCATTCCACTCTAAAGAATAATATTAGGGTTTCTTCTCAAGATCATCTCGCAAGGTTCAAGATTCAAATTCAAGAATATCAAGAACATCAAGATTATGGTTCCTCACACAAAATTAGAGCCTCTCTTTTCAAGATCAAAAAATTCAAGCTTCCTTCCCCAAGAAATTCAAGTTTCAATTTCATGATTTCTTCAAGAATCCATTTAATTAAGGTATGCCGGGTTTATGAACAAGGATATTCTTTCATCCTTGTGCTCAAAACCTATTTCAAAATTAAAGTTATAAGATTTGCAATTAGCGTTCAAACCAAAATTATCTTGTTTTGAATTTATGTATTTATAAAGTGATTGAAGTATTAAAGTGTATATTTATCTCGACATAAAGAATTCTCTTTTATTATTCGAATACCATGAGTATGATTTGAGACATTGATTAAAGATTTTCAGTTGAGTTTTAAGCATGATATTGTGTTACAAGTTATATGAAAGAAAGCATGAGATTCAAAGGGTTTAAGTGCATCTAGACTACATATGCTCGTGTTTTGATTTATAAGATACATATTATGATTTTGATTTCATTATCTTGATAGTAATTATTGAAGTATTTCAAGAAGATTATTGAGCATGAAGTTTTGTTACAAATTTCTAAGAATTAAGTATATATATTATAAGTCCTAAGTACATGTTTTGAGATTTTAATAAGATTGTGCCCTTAAGCTCCTTTGGTAAGTTTATACCAAGATTTAAAGTAAGGATTGATCTTTTGATCTTAAGATAAGATATGGAATCCATATTTGTTTATCCTGATTATGATTAAAAAGAAAGAGAAGCATAACAGGTTTTCATTATAAATCCTTAAGCTATTTTAAGGTGGATTTCCTAAAGTATGAGCATATAAGTAATAACGGAGTAGTATTTAGCACCGAGTTGGGTATGAGTACAAGGTCACATGCCCCAGAACAACATGCCACTATAGGTTTAAAGTCCAATAATGGGTTAAGTATAGTGATCACTTAAGTTAAGGTTCTATTTCGATGGCAAGGGTAGAACAACTCTTTCAAATATGGGTAAGACGCTAGACTCCATGATAGCTCACATGGTTTATGTCAGTTAGAAAAACCTCCCAAAATATAGAACACAAGTAAAACTTTTAGAAACGAAGTGTTATGGATAACAAAGTTTATCCTTATGCTTCATTACTCATGTTTATGATTTTGCAGTCGTTGTTTTATTCAAGCCCAAGATGAGTCATCTACACTTAGCATGCACTGGTTTGAAAGTATATTTATATATTGAGTTTTTATTTTACTTATGCATTCACCCCCACATACTCAGTATATTCCAAAAGTACTGACCAACATATATGTCTATGTGCTACATTATCTCATAATGTAGGTATCAGTTTAGCCCACACATTATAATCAAACAGTGTGCAACTTCTACTCAATAGATGATGGGTTCTTTTAATTCAAGGACTCGAGTCAACTCTAGTTCTTGTGGCATTTCTTTTTTTATTTAGTCATATTGATTAGAGATAGCTGTGGGTCATGTCTCGGCTACCTTTAGTCAGTATTAGTAGAGGCTTCACAAATAGTCAGTAAAGTTGATGTATTTGAATTCAGTTTTTGTTTTATATGACCAAATATTAAATATTTTAAATAGTCTTGTTGAGAATATATTTAACAAAGACGTCTCTTCCATTTATCTCTATCAAATTTGTGTACCTTATTCAGTTGCTCACGAGTTATGCCAGTAGAAGGGTTAGCTTGGGATCACTTGTGGTCCTAAGCACCATATGACGTCTAGGGGGTAGTCTTAGGGCGTTATAACTTTAGGCATGGATTTCGATGCTTTGATGTAGGTTATGACTTAACTTTCTTTCAACTGTGGTGGGTAGTTAATAAATAAGTAAAGCGTGATATAGATTTGTGGAACATAACTATGGACATTATATTTTGAGTTTAGTATTACTGTTATGTGCTAGTGTGGGGGATTATATTCTTGTTGTTGTTTACTTGTCATAATAAATGTTGTGTTTTGTTGTGTAGTGGCTTTATTTAACATTATTGGCTTTATTTGTCAAGTTAGATGCCTTTGTTCTTAATGTGATGCTCATGTGGGGGGTTAAAAATATATTATATACCTTATTAAGTATTATTTTCTTTTATTATGATAGAAATGCCCGATTTATGGGTTGATATGATGTTATCGAGGTCTTACATGTATACTTATTCCATTAGTATCAAACTAGAATTGTTTGAATGGATTTTGTATCTTCATACTGATTTAATCCTGAGTATTACATCCTTATTCCATACATACAAATTCATGTAATATCAGAACCATTGAGGAGCACTGATTTTGAAATAAAATGAGACACATTTAAAAATGCCTAGAATGAGGGATGTGTTGGTTAGGTGAATTGAGATTTGAGGTTGAGATTAGTTGAGAATTTGAGATAGTATATGGGTTATGAATCCCCCATGGGTCCAATGATGGGAGCAATAAGGCTCGATAGGTGTATAGCAAAAGTCATATGATGGCTTTAAAAATATTCACTTCACCATTCATTGCAATGCATTTCATGTGCTTTCTTTATGTACTACTTGAATGTAATAAGTTTTTATGTACTTTTATGAATGCCTATTCTCATTTGATTTTGTGTATATATATTAGAACTATTGGTTAAAACAGTGTGGGCTACTATTTGGGAACTTTTTCTGCTTGCAGGTGATATGCTCATAGTATTTTTTTACTTGTACTATTTTCTACTTTTTCTAGTCGACCTATTATACCTACTGATTACAACTGGATTGTACTCACTCCTATTGTGTCCTTTTAGTGTAGATCTTATTATGAGTACAACATGCAGCAACTAATCATGCTTTTTGGTATTGATTCGAGGTACTGGCTTGCTTTAGAGTTTAGAGCTGATTTTTGAACCTCCTCCTATCCTTTTCATGTTTTTATTTCATATTTAGAGACAAATTAGTATTTTTAGATTCAGTTATGTCTTAGATGCCCTTATACTTATGATATCATGTTTTGGGAGTTTTAATGACATTTAATTCAAATTTTCACTTGTTTTGTATTGTATTGACCTGACTTGACTTTTTGAAGTCTTGCTTATTTATTTTATCTATGATTTCTCCTTTTATTTGGCTTGCCTATGGGTATTGGGTCTCAGTAGTTACCCTCATGAACTCAACATTTGGATCATGACAAGTTGACTCATATAATTCATGGATATAGATTTGGAGTTGAAATATTAAGAATCAAGGGTTAAATGATCGAAAAATCTTTTAAATTCTCATCAGCAGGGCGAGAGCATTAAACCATTGGATTGTATCTTTTATATTTTAGGCTTAACCAAAAAATAGTATATGGGTAGTAAGGATATTTCGGTTTATGTTAGTGATAAAAATCAATTATAAGGCTATTTTCATTGACTGAAACACAAATTTAGTATAAGTTATCAATTAAGAGCCAGTAATGAAATCCCTAGAGTTGAGTATTTTAGAGTAGTTACATTTTAACCTATGAAGAAATTACCATAAGATTGATATGATATGACTATAGATTCGATCTAGAGAAGTCATACGAATTGTTCAAATTGACAATTTTGGTATTTCAAAAAGTGTACTGTGAGTAGTAATCTTACCACAATTTACGCTTTCATAACTTGCATAGTTTGTACATGATTTTAAAAGAAAAAGGTGACCGAATGCTCTGAATTACATGTGTACAAGTCTCTTACTTGATATGATCTTGAAATGGTTATTGGAGATGTGTTCACTATTATATGACATATTTACTTTATTTGAGATATGATTACTGTTATTTCGAAGGTTCTTGAGCTACTTGAGACATAAGTCTTTGTATATTTGTTTGTCTTAGGTTTATATGTAATGTTATTTGATATAAACATAAATTCCATGTACTATTTTGAAAATATTTTCATATGACTACCTACTTTTTTCAAAGAAAGTATAATTTGAGGTAGACCATAATTTGGATCCCATAGCTAACGTCGGGTTCATTAGACCTGATGCACCTTGTATCTACAAATTGTTGTTATTGTCCTCTCTTGTGGGAAGGTAGAACTAGCAAACTATTACTGATCTCCCTTGAGTACGGATTTACTGGTATGTATAATTGACTCCTTTACAAGGGTTCCAGTGGCTATTTCTTGAAGTAGAATGCCATATTGATTACATTATTCATTCTTAGAAACCTCCTAAATGTGTGATATTTTATATGATACCATGTTTATTGAGTTTATGACTGAACAATTATTTGATTTTGCCTAAATGGAAAAAATATAACTGCTCATGGTATTCTAAAAAGGACACTCACTTCATGATATTCCTGATTATTATACTAGCATATTTTCTAATTTGTTCCCATTTAAACGGTTGTGGTTAAGTGTTATTATTCACTAAGCTACCATCTCACTCTTTGCTATTTTTTCAGGGAACACGAGAGACGGTGAGGATTTCATTAACTAGAGCATACGAGTTGGCATATTCCTAGTGAGCCCATACTTGTTCGAGTGGGTGAAGGCTTATTTATATTTCATGGTTATTTCCTAGGAACTCTTAGAGTCGTTCCATAGTCATTTTATTTGAGTTTTAGTATTCTCTCATTTTTTTAGACTTATAACTAGTGTTGATTTTTTTGTCCATATTTAGTCACTGTGTTATTATTAACTGATGAAGTATTAGTAGTGATTATCTTTTTGTTGGAAGATATCCATCATTTAGCTATTGATTTAAAGTAGGGAACTTTGAGGATATGCCCAAAAATAGGGGAAACTCTGCCCAATATTGTATAGGATATTAATAAGGGTTTTTTTAGGATTCCAACCCTCTTAGCCTGGGTGATGGCCTTAATTTGGATCATGACAAAGTTGGTATAAGAGCCTAGGTTATTTCTATGACTATTAGAGCACACATTAGTAGTAGAATCTTGATTATGGTTGTCGCTGGTCATTTCTATAATCGTGACTTTGCGAGAGTGTGATAGGATGTGTCTTGATTTTCTTTCCCATTCTTTCTTATGTGTGTGATGTTTAGGACCAATTAGATATATCTAACTGTATTTTTCTTTTATAATCAGATGGTTTGCACTCTATCAACTATTTATAGGGCTACATTAGCTGCACCTCAGACAACTCATGCCACTTTGAGCAAAAAAACCAACTTCCATAGCTAGGGGAATAGGCTAAGCTCATAGAAAATGTCGAGGAAGGGGCCATGGTACTACCACAGGGAATCACACTACCACTTCATGAATTTTAGAATAGACTACTCTTGAAATTATTGCTATCCCACCTCTACAATCAAATGATATCACAACCCAAAAACCAAAAGTCATGTTGGCATTTTTTGCAAAAAGCCTTGACAAGTAAGCCTATCACCTAAACTGATATGAAATCAAAGATAAGACAATATCCAAGGAAAGTCTCCTAGAACGGAGTTGAACCACACATTTATAGTAAAATAAGAAAGTACATAATCAAAAATACTATAATAATGCCCCATAACCTAGTGTCACAGTGTAAGAACCAACTAAGAACTCAAAGTCAAAATGTACATAGGATATCTAAAAAGGAACTTTTCTGTCTCTAATAAAAATTAGGTATAGTCCAGAGAGGAAAAAGGTAGAAGTCAACTCCAAATGCAAAAATCAACTACCTCAAATAGACTCCAAGTTTTGCCTAAATCAACTGTCGTGTGGCACACTCATTCCTAGATCTACACTGAAAGGGCATAGTAGGGGTAAGTACCATCCACTAGTACTCAATAGGTATCATTGGCCAAATGAGCATAGTATAAAATAAAGCATACAAATTACACAATAAGGGCATATCTCCTGCGGTTAGAAAATATCCCAAATGGTAGCCAACTCCGTCTCTACTAACATTTCTATAATATTTATATATACCACACACAAATATGCGAAAGAAGCACAAGTATACATGTATCACAAATACCATTTGGGATATTTTCTAACCGCAGGAAAGCCAACTCCGTCTCTACTAACATTTCTATAATATTCATATATACCACACACAAATATACGAAAGAAGCACAAGTATACATGTATCACAAATACAAGTACGAAGAAGTGGTACACATAGATAGATGCCACATCAAGACGACAATACAACACAAATGAACATAATATATATATATATATATGAAATTCAATAAAGATGTTGCCCGAGCTTGTCTCACAACCTCCATATACATGTACTGAGCTATGCTCTCTAGGTAGGACCCATGTGGCGTTCGTTAACCCATTAATCCCATATCCAATACTGATATCCATGATCCTCTCTGGCATATCCCTTGATAGAGGGTCTATAATGATGTCACAAATCAGTGTTTCAAGTATTTTCATAATGGTACCAATTTTTCACATGAGCGTACAATATGACGATGCAATGCTCACACCAACCAGAATGAGGGATTACAATAATCAACCAAAATGCAAACCATATGAGCCAAGATCAATGCAATATGCATAATATCCCATGAAAAAAACATAATCATATGCCAATAGAGCAAATTACACAACAATATGCCATTGATACCACATAAATTACAACTTAGGCCTTTCACTAGACATACACCACTAAATATACATATATAAAGGCCAACAATATCATATAAGATCCCAGACGGTCACACATTGCATGTAGTGTCTCAAAACCACCAATTCATAAGAATATAGGCCCCACACGGGCAATATAATAATATAGCCATTTTCATGATTGGTTCCCACACCCTTAAAATGATTTTACATGCACATTAACTACCCAGCCCAATATGAACAAAGTTAAGTCATAACCTACCTCAAATGCCAATACTGATATAATACGACTTTAACACCAATCTTTCACCTCATGAACAAAGCTAGAATCAACTAAAATACGTAGATATAGAATCGATGCATTGAAAGAAAGTCAACAATACCTATATTGCTCATTTTTAGGTCGGGGTCAAAATGGACCTCTAGAAATAGGTTTTCAAAAAAGGAAAAAAGTAAAATTTTAAACCAAAAATATATTCCCCATGATTAAAGGAACTTATAGAAGAAAACCCAAGTGAAATGGGTTGGAAATTGGGGTTTAAATCGATGAATTCCCAATTTTGGCTCATAAATTTTGACCGTACGGGCCAAAATCCCCAACTTTCATTTTCAAATTCAAGTTTTAACAAGATTTAAGTGATAAAAATTGAAGATATATAATTGAAATAGGGATTCGAAGCCTACCCAAAATTAAAAATGGAAGAAATTTCCCAAAAACTTGAAACCTCAAGCTCCAAGTCTCAAAAAAGGTGAAAGAACCAAGAAAAAGATTTTATATATGGGTACCAGAAGTTGCTAAAATTGTCAAATAGCCTCTTTAGCAGTCACCGCTAACACGATCTTAATAAATTTAGCGAAACCCACCAATCCGTGCCTATAATGCCCCAAAAATGGTCCCAAGATATCACACGGTGCTTAGGACCAGAAGTGATCCCAACTAAACTTTCTACTGGCATAACTCATAAGAAACTGAATAAAAATAAATAAATCTGATCAAAACAAGGGAAAGATAACTCTTTTCTGAATCTGATCAATACAGAATTAAATTAAAATATTTACAACTCTAGTTTTACAAACAATACTGGAATCAAATACATTAACTCTATTGACTATCTGTGAAGCCTCTACTAGTGTTAACTATAGGTAGCCAGGACATAACCCCGAGCTATCCCAAATCAATACGACTGAATAAAGAAAAACAAAATACTACTCAAATTGTATGACTGACTCAAGCCCTTGAAGAAAGTGGACTCATCACCTACTGACTGGAAGCTGCAAATTGTCTGAATATGTTTTACGTGCTACAACTGAGCTGATTTATAAAATGTATCACATAGACATATATGTGGATAAGTAGTAACATCATCTCATCATCATAATTTATAAAACAATGCATGCTAAATGTAAATGACTCACATAAGCTGGAATATCTGAAATACTGAAATCATGGATAATAAATCAATCATACTTTATAAATCTAGTGAGTCATAACATTTAGTTCTAAAAGTTATACTTCTATTCTTTTTGTAAATTATACTATCTAAGTGTAGAAAGAGCTCACTTCTGAAATATGAAATCTAAAAGCTGATGTCTATAACTAAAGTCTTTTTGTAAAGCATAGTTTGAATAAATTTGTGAGCCTTTACACATAGTTTTCTAAAATCTTTTCTATTATTCTTTTTTGATTGTCTTTTCTATGAGGGAAAATACTTTTAGAAACTATTATGAAAATATCTACTATGAAGCTTTAGGGAGGTTCTTCTAACCGACATAAACCATGTGAGCTAACATGGAGTCCAACATCTTGTTCCCCTATGGGGAAAACCTCACGATGGGGAGAGATGTCATACTCTTGCCAAGGAGTATAATCTGAGCTAAGTGATCACATCTATAACTTTCATCCATATAGAAGTAGGAATAATCTGATAATTTGTACCTATGTTGGCTACATAGTTCTGTGGAAGATAGGGTGCACTAATCCCACATTTCTGACTCGGTGCTGAATACTACTCCCTTTTAAATTTGTATGCTTATTCTGTTGGAATTCCACTTTAAAAACTAGCATAAGGGTTTATTCTGAAACCAATTATGCTTTTTATCTGATTAAATCTATAAATAAAATTGTTCTAAATTTTGTAATCTGTAATAAATCTATAAAGTGGATTCCAAATCTTATCTGAGGATCAAAAGATTAAAGCTTTACTAAAAATTTAAAAATAAACTAATCATTTGATGCTTAAAGCATAATCTATCTTTAAATAATAATATTCAATCTTGGGATAATAATCCATGCTTCAAACTCATGTAAATTCATAGCAAATCATCATGCTCAATATGCTTCTTGAAAATACTTCAACAATATCAAAATAATAAAATCAAGAATCATAATATCAGGCTTAAACTCAATTGAAAAATCTGGAAAATTGCATTACATGCATAAATATATGAAAATAGTCATGCAATTCAATATTAAATCACTTGTAAATTCATAATCTTCAAATACTGATAATTGGGTATGAACCCTAATTTCAAATAATAAGAAATTTGCTAAAAATATAATTTTGCGCACAAGAACAAAATGATTGTCCTTGTTGATAAATCCATATACCTTGATTGAAGATTAGATGAAGAAATTTGATCTATTGATTCCTATTTGAGTTCTTGGAGATGAGTTCCTTATTATCTTGCCTTGGGAATCCTTAATTTGGAGCTTTCTTGGAGAAGAAGATTAGGAGCTTTAGGGTTTTTCTTTGATAGAGGATGGATGAAATTGGTCATAAAGTGCTTAGAATAGGCTTAAATCTTATTTTTGGATGGATTGAGGGCTTGGAAATTGTCCAAAATGCCCTCTTTAAACCTCTAAATGGAACTGGAAAATGTAACATTTTTCCAAATTGGGTGGCCACCGCGACGCGCCACTATTGCAGTGGGTTACTGGAATTTGGACAATTGGGAACTGGGTAGACTCTGCAATGCACCACCATCGCGGTGCCCCTTTGGAATGTCATTTTGGCCACCTCCGCGATGCGCCATTATCGCGGAGGCTCACTGGAAATTGCCAAATGTGAAATGGGACTCCTCTGCAATGATCCATGATCGTGGAGCTTCACTGGAAAGTGACCATTGTAATTTTTGCCTTCTCTGCGACGCACTGAGAGTCCAGGTGGCACACAATCAACTTAAAAAAAGCTCTAACTTCTCAATCAAGTGTCGGATTTAGGCGAATTTGGTATCAATGGAAAGATTATTCAATTTTCCATATAATGGAAAATGGAAATATTGAAAATTCCATATGCATAAAATGGTATTCATTTTTGAATCTAGTCCTTGACATTCTAGGAGCGAATTTAAGTTAGAAAAAAATACAGCGTATTACAGTGCCAGTCCACTAAAGCGAAAAAGGACCACTTTAGCACCTACTGTTAAAGCAGTTATGATACTGCTAAAGTGCCCATGTCCAGCTGGAGCTGGATGCTAAAAATACCAAGTTGTGATTTAGCTCCTACCAATAAAGTAGCCAAAATGGCACTTTAGCGACTGCACCAGCTGTGGAGACTTGGAAAATTTCAAGTCTCGTCGGACCCCTTAAGATTCATCCGTGATCCCGAGTATGCAGACAAACTATTCTACCCTATCAAATTCGACACTCCAAACTTGATGGCAATATCATATTTTTGAAAAAAAAATACTATTTTCAAAAAGTTGATCCCAAAAATTCAATTTCCCAACTTTCCAAATTAAGGGTCAAAATGAGAAATAAAAGTCGTAAAACCATACCAACCATGTTACCAACCTAAAATTGATGTTTCAAATCTGCTGGTGTAGTTCGTTTTGCCATCCAACGAACAAATCAAAAGATATTGACCAAAGTCAGCTAATAAGCCATTAAGACCATTAAAAACCTTAATCTCACACAAATAAAACCTAAAAGTATTGGAAACCATGCCAATCTTCCCCACACTCCTAAAATACAAACAATGCAACTACGAAGAGGGGTAAAATGGTCAACTTAAATAGAAATAAGTATTTCACAAAAAACACCAAAAAATAGATCATTACACATGAGGATAATATTATTGAGGCACTTGCGTTCATGAAAAGAGTCATAGAGGACTTGGTCAACCGAATGGATAAACAGTTGAGGGTTAGTCAGCATAATACTACGCCTGTAAAGCCACAACCCTATTTCAAGGAACCTACACAAATTTATAGGCTTGGAAACAAAGAGGTATCTTTGCAGGAGTTTTTGAAGTTGAAATCACCTAGATTCACAGGTTTAGATAGTTCAGCGGATCTTTAGAGCTTTTTGTATAGTACACTCAAGGCTCTAAATATGCTAGGATATTTTTGTGAGAGGTTTGTGTAGCTTGTATATGTACAATTAGAGGGCATGGCTAACACATAGTATGATACAATATAGCTAGAAAGGCCTATTAGAGCAGCATCGTTATCATGGAATGAATTCACTAGGTTTTTTATGGATAATTTTCTTCTTCAGAGTCAGAGGAATCAATATGTACATCAATTTGAGAAATTCATCTAGACTCCAGATATGTATGGTTCAACTTAAAATACCAAATTCTATAAGCCGGCTAGGTATGCTTTTTACTTAGTGTCCACTGAAGTAGTTCAAGTTTAGATTTTTTTAATGGGTTGGTTGCTCGTCTATACAATATAGTATCCCAACAGATGAAGGTTTTGACCTATTATGAGTTAGTTGATATTGCTTGAAAAATTAAAGACAAGGGTCATGCAGGACATGCAACTTATGATGTTTACAAAAAAGCCAAGATTGAGGGATCCTTTAGAAGTGACTTTAATACAAATCGTTATACGAGGAATGAAGAAAAAGAACAGGCCATTTGATAGGGAAAAATTCTATTTCACAGTCTGTATGCAAGTATAAGACCCCACAAAATCCTAGTCGTTTCTTCCTTAGGAGGATGAGACGTTAGACTCTATGTAGCTCTCATGGTTTATTTCAGTTAGAAGAACCTCCCTTGCATAACAGTTTTCCTTAATAGTAAAGCCTAACAGAAAAGATTTACAAAAAATATTTTAGAAAACTAAGTGTAAAGGCTCACAATTTTATTCAGATTATATGTTACAGAAAGATAACAGTTATAGATTTTAGCTTTCAGATTTTAGTTATAGATGTGAGTCCCATTTTACACTTAGACAACATGATTTATAGACACACCATTGTGTACAACTTTTAGAATTAAATGTTATGGTTCGCTAGATTTACAAAGTATGATTTTCTATTCATGATTATAGATTTTGGTATTTTAGATATTCTAATTTATGTGAGTTAATTACATTTAGCATGCATTATTTTATAAATTATGATGTTTAGATGATGTTTTACTTATGCATTTCACCCCCATATACTAAGTACATCCTCAAATTAATAATCTACATATACGTCTATGTGCTATATTGTCTCATAATTTAGGTTCAGGTACTCAGTATCAGTAGCGTGAGTAGTTCGAGCATCTTCATCTATAGCTAACAGTTGGTGAGTCCTCATAGTTTGAGAACTTATTCATTCAGATTCTGCAGCTTAGTAGTTTTATATGATTCAGTATTCTTTTCTGACAGTTCGAGTTAGCTGGGAGTTTGTCCTAGTGACTCTCTAGTATTAGTAGTAGAGGCTTGTCAGACTGCTAGTTTTTATTTAGATTATTCATTATTGATGTTACAGACATTATTCACAGTTACTTCAAAAAGTTTCTGCATTTAGTATAACTTTTATATCTATATTAACTTAATTATATAATTTATACCTAGTAGAAGGTAGACAGGGTTAACTTAAGGCTACTCATAGTATTGAGCTCCGTGTGATATCTCAAGATCAGATTTTGGGGCGTTACAAACTTAGTATCAGAGCCTAAGGTTTATAAGAGCCCTAGGGAGTTAGACAAGCCGCGTTATGTAGAGTATTGATAATGGGTGTAAAGCATGCCATATTTATAAGCAAGAGACTACGAAATGTTCTTAGGAAATCATCTCTTTCCTTCATGATCTATCATGCTTATAATATCTCTATCTGCTTTTAACTTATTCTCTTATGTGGCAGTTGAATATGCCTCCTCATTGAGCTAACGCCCCCAAAAATGATAACCAGCCACCCCATCCTACTGATCCTTTAAGTAAGAATGTATCCTATGCTGAGTTTAGGGCTTCCTTTCAAGCTTTGACTGCTAATGTTTAGGGGAACCATCAGAATTAAGCTACAGTCCCACTTCAGTAGAATGGGGATTTAGCAGCAGCTAGAATTAGAGGCTTAATGAGAATGAACCCCCCAGAATTCTTTGGAAGAAAGCAAGTGAGGACCCACAACTTTATCTAAATGAGGTAAAGAAGATCACCTAGATTATGCATGTTTCTAAGGAGGAGAGTGTAGAGTTAGCATCCTATAGATTGAAGTATATAGCGTATGATAGGGTAGTGATGTGGAAAAATGGCAGAGATGAGAATGTTGTTCCTATGAGTTGGCGGTATTTCAAGATGCTTTTCTAGATAGGTTCTTCCCATATGAGATAAGGGAAGCTAAGATAAAGGAGTTTGTAAATTTGAGTCAGGGTTCGATGATAGTGAAGAAGTACTGCCTTAAGTTTAATTAGTTGTCTAACTATACCTCTGATACAATGGCTGATCCTAGGGCTAGTATGAGTAAGTTTGTTACTAGAGTGTCTAACTTGGTATTCAAGGAGTGTAGGACTACCATACTCATTGGAGACATAGATCTTGCAAGATTGATAATGCATGATTAACAGATTGAGAAAGAGAAGTTAAAGGGGAAAGATAGGAATAATAAGAGGGCTAGAACAGTGTAATTTTAGTATGGCCAGGCTAGATCTCAAGAGAGAAACTGTTTGCAGTTTTAGAATCATTCATCTATGCCAGCACCATCTTTAGCTAGTGATCCCGCTCCCAGAGCTAGGAAGGAGTTGTGGGGTAAGTCTTCTATGTCCAAATCTTAGAATAGTATAAGTGGAAGACCTCATTATTCTCCTTATACTAAGTGTGATAGGAATTATCTATGCAGGAAAATAGAGATGATCGTCCCCAGAGTCAGACTACTAGTGCACCATCTCCTTTAGGTTGCCAGTCCCTCCTCAGAACGCATCATCCAATACTAGTGGTGGTAAGCGCCAAAATTAGTTTTATGCTTTACCATCTCATCAGGAGCAGAGGATTCACCAGATGTTGTTACTGGTATGCTTCATGTCTTTTATCTTGAAGTTTATGTGTTGTTAGATCCTGGGCTGAGTTTTATCTATGTGACCTCGTTAGTTGCAATAAATTTTGAGATAAGTTCTAAAAAGATCCCTGAGACTTTCTTGGTTTCTACCCCAATAGGTGAGTCAGTAGTTGCTAAATAGATCTATAGAAAGTGCCCTCTCACCATATTTCATAAAATCATATTAGCAGACCAAATAAAGTTAGATATGGTTGACTTTGATCTTATTCTTGGTATGGATTGGCTCCATTCCTGTTATGCATCTATAGATTGTAGCACTCGAGTGGTGAAGTTTCAATTTCTAGATGAGCCAGTCTTTGAGTGGAAAGGTAATTTAGTGTCTTCCATAATTCATTTCATATCTTACCTTAGAGCCAAAAGTTGATCTCCAATGGATGTATCTATCATCTAGTTTGAGTCAAAGACACTAAGTCTAAGACTCCAATAATTCAGTCAGTCAATGTAGTCAATGAGTTTCCTGATATTTTTCCTGAAGATTTGCTAGGGGTGCCTCCCGATAAGGAAATAGAATTCGGTAGTAACCTTCTTTCAGATACTTAGCCTATTTCTATGCCTCCATATCATATGGCTCTCACCGAGCTTAAGGAGTTGAAAAAGAAACTCAAAGATCTCTTAAACAAAGGTTTTATAAGGCCTAGTGTTTCTCCATGGGGCTCTCCCGTCCTATTCGTGAGAAAGAAAGATGGTTCCTTGCGTATGTGCATTAGCTATCATCAGTTGAATAAAGTTACAGTCAAGAATAAATATCCTCTTCCTAAAATTAATGACTTATTTGACCAACTCCAAGGTGCCAGTTATTTCTTAAAGATAGACCTTAGATCCGGCTATCATCAGCTTAAAGTAAGGGAATATGATATTCCTAAGACCTCTTTTAGAACCCGTTATGGTCATTTTGAGTTTCTAGTCATGTCCTTCAGACTAGCAAATGCCCCAGCAACCTTCATGGAATTGATGAACAGAGTGTTTAAATAGTATCTAGACATATTTTTCAGTCTTTATCAATGATATCCTTGTTTACTCTCGTAGTGAGTATGATCATGCAAACCATCTTAGAATTGTGTTGTAAACTCTTAGATATTACTAGTTTTTCACTAAGTTCAGCAAATGTGAATTTGGGCTAAGGTCAGTAGCTTTCCTTGGTAATATTATTTCCAGTGAGAGTATTAGAGTTGATCCTTAAAAGATAGAAAACATAAAAAAAATTGACCTAGACCTATTTCCCCATCAGACATTAGGAGTTTCTTGGGTTTAGCTGGCTAGTACAGATGTTTTGTTGAGGGTTTCTCATCTATTCCATCTCCTATGTCTAGATTGACCCAAAATAAAGTTAAGTTTCAGTGGTCAGATTCTTGCAAGAAGAGCTTTTAGGAGTTGAACACTCAACTCACTTTAGCCCCAATTTTAGCGTTACCTGATGGTACAAATAGTTTTGTGGTTTACTTTGATGCCTCTAGAGTTGGTTTGGATTATGTTTTGATTTAAAGAGTTAAGGTCATAGCCTATGCCTCTTGACAGCTTAATCCTCATGAAAAGAATTACCCAACCCATGATCTTGAGTTAGTTGCTGTTGTGTTTGCTTTTAAGAATCTGGAGACATTATTTGTATGGGGTGCATGTTGATGTGTTCATGGATTACAAAAACTTGCAGTATGTGTTTACTCAGAGGGAGTTAAACCTCCATTAGAGAAGATGGTTGAAGTTATTAAAATATTATGATATGAGTGTGTTGTATCATTCGAGCAAGGCCAATGTAGTGGCAGATGCCCTTAGTAGATTGTCTATGGGCAGTGTTGCCCATGTGGAGAGTGAAAAGGAAGAGTTAGTTTAGGAAGTGCATCGATTAGCTAGATTGGGTATTAGGTTGGTTAATTTAGCTGAAGGGAATGTTTGGGTTTAAAGTAGTTTCAAATCTTCCCTAGTTTTGGAGGTAAAGGAGAACCAAGATAAGGATTCTAGTTTGGTCAAATTAAAGGAGTCAGTTAAAGACCAAAATATAGAGGTTTTTTACCAAGGGGGGGGATGGTGTGTTGAGATACTGGAGTATATTGTGTGTTCCTTGCATTGATGATTTAAGGAAGCGGATTATGGCGGAAACTTATGGTGCACATTTTTCCATCCATCCAAGTGCTACCAAGATGTACCGCGACTTTTGGGAAATCTATTAGTGGAGTGGTATGAAAAGAGATATAGCAGAGTTTGTAGCCAAGTGTGCAACTTGTCAATAGGTTAAGGTAGAGCACCAAAGACCTGGTGGTGTATTGCAAGAGTTTGGTATCCCCACTTGGAAGTGGGAAGAGGTGAATATGGACTTTATGACTGGTTTACCCCATTCACGTCATCAATATGATTTGATTTGGGTTATTGTAGACAGATTGACTAAGTTAGTGCATTTCTTGCCAGTTCACATATTTTACACAACTAAAGATTATGCTAAGATGTACATCAGAGAGTTAGTCAGATTGCATGGAGTTCCTTTATCTATCATCTTAGATAGGGGTACTTAGTTTACCTCTCAGTTTTGGAGAGCTTTTTCGAAGGGTCTTGGTACCTAAGTTCATCTTAGTTCAGCCTTTCATCTGTAAACAAATGGTCAGGCAGAGAGGACCATTCAGGCTTTAGAGAATATATTGAGGCCATGTGTTCTTGATTTCAAAGGTAGTTGGGATGAGCATTTGCCATTGATTGAATTTGCTTATAATAACAGTTATTATGCTAGTATTCAAATGGCTCCATTTGAGGCTCTTTATGGGCGAAGATGTAAATCACCAGTTGGTTTGGTTTGAAGTGGGTGAGGCCGCTTTGATTGGGCAAGACATGGTGTTTGAGGCCATGGAGAAAGTTCAGTTGATTCGAGAGAGATTGAAAGAAGCCTAGAGTCATCAAAAATCCTATGCAGATGTAAGAAGAAGAGACCTTGAGTTTGAGGTTGATAATCTTGTGTATTTGAAAGTATCACCTATTAAAAGGGTGAAGAGATTTGGCAAGAAGGGGAAACTTAGTCCCCGTTATGTTGGTCCCTTCTGTATTTTGAGCCATGTTGGGTAGATAGCGTATGAGCTTGAGTTACCTGTAGATTTATCCTTAGTTCATCCAATATTCCATGTCTTTGTTAAAGAAATGCATTGACTATTCAACTATTGTAGTTCCTCTAGAAAGTACAAATATTCAGAATAGCCTTTCTTATGAAGAAATCCCAGTAGAAATTCTTGATCATCAGATTCGTAGACTAAGGAACAAAGAAGTTCCCTTGGTCAAAGTTCTATGGTGAAATCAGTCCATTGAGGGTGCTACTTGAGAAGCAGAAGCAGATATGCATAACAAGTATCCTCATCTCTTCTCCACAAACTTAGATTCAGCCGAAGTTAATAGTTTTCCTCCATTTAGTTCTTTTCCCGTCTTATAATTATCCATATAGCTATTTTTATGTAAATTCATTCACTCACAGATCAGTTCAGTAGCTCAGTATGTTTTAGATTCAGTCATACAGTTTATTTCAGTTGTGCATGATAGCTTATAGACTTGGATTCCTCGGTATTATAAGCTTAACTAGACACATTCGAGGAGGAATTTCCCAAGGGAAAGATATTGTAAGACCACATAAAATCCTAATCATTTCAGCCATATATAGTATGCCAAAAGATAAGATCCCAAACTTAGAAAATTTTAGCTAAGTAAGGTCCTAGACTTTGTAATTGATTTGGCACCTGACACTATCCAAATATCTATACCTCCATATGGTATCGCTCCAGTAGAGTTGAAGGAGCTAAAACAGCAGTTGCAGGACTTATTAGACAAGAATATCACAAACTGAGTGTATCACCATAGGGTGCACCTGTTTTGTTTGTAAGGAAGAAAAAGTCTCTAAGAATATGTATTGATTAAAGGTAACTGAATGAGGTAATTATGCATAATAAATATCCATTACCTCCTATAGCAGACCTGTTTGATCAGTTATAGTCTATTTTTGAAGATTGATCTTTTTCTAGTTATCATCAAATTAGAATCAGGTAGAAAGATATTTCTAAGACCATATTCAGAAATTGATACGGTCACTATGAGTTCCCCGTGATGCCTTTTAGGTTAACTAATTCTCTAGTTGCATTCATGGACGTATGAATAGGGTGATCAAGCTGTTTATGAACAAATTTGTGATAGTATTTATTGATAATATTATGATATATTTGCTAGGAGGAACATCAAAATCATATAATGACTATATTGTAGACATTGGGAGAACACAAGTTCTATGCTAAGTTCTCGAAGTACAAATTTTAGCTAGGATAAGTATCAATTCTAGGAAATATTCTATCCAAATATGTAATCATGATGGATTCTAAAAAAGATAAACGGTGTAGAAATGACCTAAACCTACTTCACTTACAGAGATTTGAAACTTTATGGATTTGACAAATTACTTTAGGCATTGTGCAAGATTTTTCTAGAGTAGCAGTTCCATTGAATGATGTCGACAAAGATTACACCTCCAAGAAAGTATAACAAGCACACTGTCAGATATATAACCCAACAAAGGTTGGGGTCGAACCGATAGGGAATAGGTTGAATCTTTACCATGAACTTGCTAAAGTAGCCAAAAAATAGAGAAAAGTCAATTGAGGGGGGGGGGGTTGTAAGAATAGTAACAATTCTTTATTGCTTTAGATTGAAATTAGTAAAAGATAACTACTAGGACCATGCCCCCCTGACTTCCTAACTTTGCAGAATTATCATGCTTCGTCGAACAATCTCAATGCCCTGCATGCAAAATCTGATAAGATATGTATCACCAATTGTATGCCTTTGGTGAATTTCACTCATTACCTTTTACGTCTCAGAGTGTCGCCTTACTAACCCTTGTCCTGGATCTCAGATTAACTATTACCTTTTGGAGTCTCAAGTTAATTAGATGAGGGTTGATAGCCTCAAATTACTATAGTGGTCTTCTTTTCCTAATCTTTACCTATCTTTGGGAGTAAGTATAGAATACATCCAGGATCTTAACTTATGCAGTCGTTAAGAAAGAAATCACATTTAAGAAGATCAAAATACATGCAAGAACATCAACTAAGAATGACTTTGAACTTCCTCTACTTCATTATTTAATCAGGGTTCCCACAACCCAAGTTAGGTGGTTTAGCCGCTCATGTTTGTAAGAACATCGATTGAATCCATAGAATAAATCATATGTATAATCTTACAATAATTGAAAAATAAAAACAAAAATCTCAAATTAATATTCAACCATAAAAACCAAGAACAAGGGATTGCACGATCAAAAGTCGAATCTCAAAATCAATAAAGTGTTGTAAGTCAAAAAAAGTACGTAAAAGTGAGTAACATAATACAAAAACATCAAAGGGGTATTTATGGATTACATCAGAACCCTAAAATTTCTAACCCAAAAAAATAAAATAAAGACTGGGTCGACAACTACTTAAGAACCTACTTACGGGTTGTAGGTACTACATACGGACCTAGGTCAGTCGTAAGTCTCAAAAGAAATCAGCAGCTATCTGAACTTCCACCTACGATGGTACTTATGAGGGGCGTTAGTTCAACTTATTCCCCATAAGCTGTTATCATAACTCTCAAAACAAATCTTTAGACTTCAAATCTTTAGAACAAATTTTTTCTTACACTTATGTGGCCACAGCCCGTAATTGGTCTCTCTGCACATCTCAACTTCTTTTTCTTATAGTTTGCTCCAAAACTTAGTTTTTGGCAACACAAACTCAAAACCACATCACATCTAATAACAGAGACCTAAGTACTTGCATGTTTTCTGGTCTTAAGCATAGAATATTCCATGAAACCATGGCACATCATTGACCAAGTTGACAAAGAAAGTTGTGAATTATAAGTGGACAAAAATATATTATTAGACATTTCATAAAATCAAAACATATTTGACCACTACAACAGTATTATCCTTACCATCAAGTGATAGAGGATTCAAGGCATTTTGTGATGCTTTGAGGGTGAGATTAATTTGTATTCTCATATATAATGATCGTGTTATAGCCTATGCTTCATGAGAGTTAGAAAAGCATGTGCATAACTATCCTAAACATGATTTGGCAATGGATACAGTGGTTTTTACTCTTAAGATTTAGAGACATTATCTATACAGTGAAACTTGTGAGATTTATCTTATCATAAGATCCTAATGTACTCCAATAAAGAGATTTGAATCTTTGAAAACATTATGAACGGAATTACTAAAGGATTATGATTATGTTATCTAGTATCTATATAGAAAAGCTAATGTTGTGGATAATTCTTTGAGCAAAAAATCTATGAGAGACAACTGGCAAAGGATATGTAAAAACTTAAAAGTGCAGGGCATCATATTTTATGTAGGAAATTCAGGGCCATTATTGGCTTGTGTAAAAGCCTAATATTCATTTATAGAGTGCATTAAGACCGTCAATATGAGGATATGCGGTTGTGAAAATACCAAAATGAGGTCCTAGTTTGTCAAAGTAAGATGATGAATATTGAATATGGTGGTATTCTTAGACTAGGTAACCAATTATGTATACTATATGCAGATGGGTTAAGACAAGCCATTATTGAGGGTAATCTCAGCTTCAGTTATAGCATATACCTTGGCTCCACAAAGATATATCATGACCCAAAGCAATTGTATTAGTAGGAAGGTATGGAAAAAGATGCTGCTAACTTTATTTCTAGATGTTTGACTTGTAAGCAGGTTAAAGTCGAATATCAGCAACCCACAAGATTATTACTAAATATCAAAATTCCAAATTGGAAATTAAAAAGATTTACCATGGATTTTGTGATTAGGCTACCATGAACTATCAAAGGTTATGACTCTATATGGGTAATTACAGACCAACTAACAAAATCAACACACTTCTTACCAGTAAAGACTATCTATATTAGAGTGAAATATGCTCAGTTATTTATGGATAAAATTGTCCAAATTTATGGAGTATTACTATCCATCATCTCTGATGGAGGATCATAATTCACTTTATGTTTTTGGAGATCCTTCCAAGAAGCATTGGGTACTCGAGTAGATCTCAGTACTATATTTAATTCACAAATAGATGGGCAGTATAAATGTGCCATACAAACTTTAGAGGATATGTTAAGAGTTTCCAATATTTATTTTGGAGTTCACTGGGATACGCACCTACCTTTGGCAGAATTTGCCTCAACAATAGCATTCTATTAAGCATTCAGATGGCTTTATATGAAGCCTTGTATGGCAGGCGATGCCATTCTCTTATCCGATGGTTTGAAGTTGGGGAGGAAAAAGTATTAGGACTAGTCTTGGTACAGAAAGCTATAGACAAGGTTTGATTAATTAGACAGAGGTTGCTCACACATCAAAGTAGATAAATCTCTTATAAAGAAAGAAGAAGAATAAAATTAGTGTTCACGGTTGGGACAAGGTCTTTCTACGAGTATCCTCTATGAAAGTGTGATGCTCTCAAAGAAAAGAGGTAAATCATGTTTAAGATATATTGGACCTTATGAGATACTTGAATGTATAGAAGGAGTGGTATATATTTTGACTCTTTCTTATGACATGTCTTTCATTCATCTAGTGTTCCATGTATCTAAGTTGAGAAAATGTATATTAGATTTCTCTCGTATTTTCAAAGCATCGATTTTGTAGCTTGATGAGAATTTAATATACGAGGAGGAATCAATATCTACTATATAAAGGCAAGTAAGAAAGTTGCGGTCAGAGGAGTTTGCATCTGTGAAAGTCTTATGGATAAATCATACCATTGAAGAAGCTACTTGGGAGTCAGGAAAGGATATGCGACTCAGGTTTCCTTATTTGTTTCAATCTTTAGGTATACATTTGCTTTAAACCGAGGGACTCAATTTATTAAGGTGGGGAGAATGTAATAGATCATACTATTTAATAATAATAATAATAATAATAATAATAATAATAATAATAATAATAATACCTTTAAAAAAAGGAAGAGAGTGAAAAAGTGGGCCAAAGCCCATCCGCCAAACAAAAGAAATAATAAAAGAAATGGGATTAAAGGGGATTAACGTGTCAGCTATGCATATTAGACAGGAGAAAATAAAATAAAATTCAACTAAAAACTTTTTTTAAAATAAAGAAGCAGCGAGACGAGCACGACGAGTACCCAACCAACTATAGGATAACTAAAGAAAAGTATGAGAGAGAGAGGTAAATTCCTTAACATGGTCAATATTTTTGACTCATACAATTCATGACTATAGATTCAGAGTTGAAGTGTCTTATTTAACAAGTTAAAAGAAAGGTGTCTATTGGAGCATTGCTGCCCTCTTGGTTGTGGGTTCTAACCCCATCAATGATTGAAGGAGAGCCTTGACGAATTGGTAAAGTTGTTTCTATGTGACCAACAGGTCACAGGTTCAAGCCTTGAAAACAACCTCTGGTAGAAATGCAACGTAAGGCTGCATAGAATACACTCTTGTGATAGGGCCCTTCCCCCTACCTTACGCATAGCGGGAACTTTAGTACACCAGCTGCCTCTTTTTTTTTTAGATTTGGAGTAGAGATTTTAAGAATCAAGAGTTACAGTGATAGAGAAATTTTTAAAATTCTCATGAGTAGAGAGAGAACATTAAACAATTGTATTGTAACTTTTATAATTTCAGCTTAACCAAAGAATAGTATATGGGCAGTAAGGTTATTTTGGTTTATGGTAGTGAAAAAATCAATTATAAAGCTATTTTCATTACTGAAGCATAAATTTATTGTAAGTTGTTAGATTAATATCCAGTAACGAAATTCATAGAGTTGGGTATTTTAAAGTACTTATAGAATGATATGATGTTATTATAGATTGGATCGAAGGAATTTATACGAATTAATTTTTGAAAATTTTGGTATGTCAACAAGTGTATGGTGAGCAGTAATCTTACCACAATTTGTGTTTTCATAACTTGAATAAGGTGACAAGTTTGGTATGTCGACAAGTGTATTGTAACAAGTGTATTGTGAGTAGTAATCTATACATGATTTTGAAAGAAAAAGGTGACCGAATTCTTTGAAATTATATGTGGGAAAAGTCTCTAAATAGATATGATATTGAAAAGGTTATTTGAGACATTCTCACTGCCATAAGACATATTTACTGTTATTTGAGATATGATTAATGTTATCGTGAAAGTTCTTCACTTATTTGAGAAATAAATCTTTTAACATGTGCTTGGTTTAGGTTTATATGTAATATGATTTGATATAAACTTAAATGCATTGTACTATTTTGAAAATGATTTCATAGGAGTACCCATTGTTTACAAAGAAAGTATAAATGGGATTAGACCTTAATTTGAATTTCGTAGCTAACGATCGATTCGTCAGACATGATGCGCCTTGCATATATATTACTATTATAGCCCTCGCTAGTGGAAAGGTGAAACTAATATATTGTTACCAATCTCCGTTAAGTCAAAATTTACTGATATGAATAATTGACTCCTTTACGAGGGGTCCATTATTATTGACTATTTCTTGAAATAGAATGCCTTACTAATTACATGATCCATTCTTGAAAACCTCCCAAATATGTGATCTTTGATATGATACCATGTTTATTGAGTTTATTACTAAATGATTATTTGATTTTTCTTACATGGAACAAATAACACTGCCCATTTTTAATGTTTCCAAAAATGGCACTTACTTCATATATTCCTGATTATCATACTAGCATATTTTCTGACTTGTTCCATTTTAAACGGTTGTGATTAACTGTTATTACTCACTGAGCTAGAATCTCACCCCTAGCTAGTTTTTTAGATAACATAGGTGATGTTGAAGATTCATTAACTAGAGCATACGAGTTGACATATTTTTGGTCAGCCCTGCACTTGTTTGCATGGATGAAAGCTTATTTATTTGTTATGGTCTTTTTCTTGATACTCTTAGAGTTGCCCCATTTCTTTTGAGTATGATTTTCTTTCACTCTTATAGACTTATGACTAGTGTTGAACTTTTTCTCCATATTTGGTGACATTGTTAGTATTAATTGGTGAAAGATTAGTTGTGAACATTTTGTTTTGTTTGATGATATCTGCCGTTTAGCTGTTGATTTACAGAAAAAAATTCTTTTGAACATTCCCAAAAATAGAAAAAAACTCTGATCAACTTTCTGTAGAATATCGATAAGGCTTTCTTTAGGATTCTAACCCTCTTAGTACCGATCATGGCCCTAATTTTGGTCGCAACAAATACCTTTTAAAGTAGAAAGAAATCTAATATATCGGATACCATAATTAATGTTGTTTCTCAAACGTTTCATTAGCCTCATTAATGGATATCAATGCTCTTTTTTGAGATTATGAGTATATCTACTTAGTCTATAGACAAGATAGGCTATATCAGGCCTAGTAATATTCTTCAAATGCATCATACCCACACTAGATTGTGTATATTTAAATTGACCAATTAGGTCGCTATCATTCTTTTTCAACTTAGAGTTAGCATCATAAGGAGTTGATATAGGAGTTACCTCCTCACATTCGAACTTCTTAAAAAGTCTCTCAACATCGTATTTTTGTGTTAACATTATACCATCTTCACTCCTTATAACGTTAACTCTAATATCATATTTGTTTCAGCCAAATCTTTCATATCAAAGTTAGTACACAAAAATAATTTGATACTTTGCATAATATTTAAACTTAAACCAAATATGAGAATGTCAGCAACATATAAGCAAATTATCACATAATTATTGTCTACCTCTTTAGTATAAACATATTTATCCACTTCAATAGAAGAAAAGTTATCTTTCATTAAGACTTATAAAATTTCTCATACCATTATTACGGAGCTTGTTTAAGGTCATAAAGGGATTTAATGAATTTGTAAACTTTATTTTCTTATCCTAAAAATAAACATCCTTCTAGTTGGACAATATAAATTTCTTCTTCTAAATAACCATTTAAGAATTTTTTTTTATATTTAATTCATGAGAAATTATGAATAGAGGCTATGAAAATTAATATTTGTATAGAAGAAATTCTAGTCACTAGTGTAAATGTATCAAAATAATCAATATTTTATTTTTGAGAAAATTCTTTGGAGACTAAACAAAGTGTCACGATCCAAATCCATTGTGAGTAGCATCCACACTACTCACCGGGTGGAAGAACCAACAATCCCAAAAACTAACCCATAGTCAACACTTAAAAGAGATGATTAGAACAAATCCATCAATAATTATCAAAATTAAAAAATGAAATCGAAAGTTCACATTTTGCAGAACATTGTACTTAAACAAAAAAAAACATCCCTAGGACCCAAAAATCGTCTGTACCAAAACATCTAAAATTTTCAAGAAGGGGATTCAACCCCAAAACTAAAAGAAAGTGTATAAGGTATAAAATAAAGTAATATGGAATAAAGAAAAGATCTTACGATAGTCCAGATATGACTCGCACCCTGAAATCTAAAATCACTCGCTGGAATCATAACTAAGGTCTCGTAAGAGCCACTGGAATATGCGTTGCACTCATAAAAGTAAGGGCAAGTGTAGTATAAGCACAAAAGAAAACAAGAGTTCTGGTAGGGTCATTTGGTCAACTCAAGATGAGAATTTGAGAACTTAACTAAAATATAGTACAACAAGTTATCCATGCTCAAAACTAACTTTCACTTAGAACATTAACACCAAATAAATAGCTTAGGAATAAAACCAACAATTCAACAAAATATCACGAATACACATTTAGTCAATCCAAGTCAAGACAAGTAAATAATTATTAAGCGTATATATAAGATTATATTCCCTGGTTCGTTCAAGGATCCGTCAAACTCACTTGACACTCGTACATACATATTATGGATAATGTATCTACCCTCAAGTCATAACCTACAAGGAAAAAATCTTATCTATGTACCAAGACCCCAGACAGAAGTGTCTGCCAACCATACTTTGCCAAAAATTCATGAGAACAGTCTAAGTATCAAAACATGCCATATTTAACAATTAGGTAGGTTAAAATCACAAAAAACGCAAAATCAGTTGTATTAACCACACCAAAATACATAAACTAACAATCCACACTACAAAGTAGTTAACATGCACATATAGTACAAATTGGGTTAAACTATAATACCATCACCTACCTCAACCCAAGCTTGCATAACTCTTCTAAGCCAGAGCTTTGCCCTTGCATGCTATTTTTGCTTGCTCTTGGTCTAGAACATGCATACAAATACATAATTAATAAATTAACCAAACATGTTGGGAATTATAACTCACACCCACTCCCTAAGGTCAAGATGATCATTTCCTTCTCGTTCTAGGTCTTTTATATGACAATTCACCTAAAACTACCAATTCAATAAATTATTTAGTGAATTAACAGAATGTGATGGGTAAATTCATAATTAATAGTCATAATCCATTAACTTAAAACATAATTCGCTCCTTTGTACTAGAAAATAACTAAAATTATCCCTAAAATCTTTCTCCAAACTCTGTAATTTAGCAATTCTAAGGCTAACTTAACAATTACTAGAAAACAGGGATGAAATTGTTACCTTAATGAAGCCTAATGGAGAAAATTTAGTGAAATCACCCCAAATTGCGCTTCCTTTGTCCCAAAATGTATTTTAGAAAAGATAAACTATTTTCAAAAATTTTAAACATAAAACTATGACATATGTCACTATATCGGGACCTGGAACTATAGCGGTTGTTGACCAGGTTGACCTTCACTATAGCAAAAATTATTACGCTATAGTGACACTTCTCTATACCGAAAAACACGCCACCATAATGGCGTCGATGGGATGAAATATTTTGTATTGCTCAAAAATCCCAAATTTTGCAACACACCTTAAATATAAGATATTTCAAACAATGCCCTTTACGCTAAGATCAATTGTAGGAGTTCTACAAATTCAATTTTGAAAATTTATATGGGTTCCTCATCTTCCTAGATGATTAAAAATCAAATCAGACACCACCAAACTTACCCAAATTATTTCTGGATTTGCCTAGACTATGCCTCGCTCCAATTTCATTCGAAACTAGCCTAGTCTGAAAATTATAACTTCAAATTCAGGAAGAATTTTAACATGTAATTTTAAGAAAAATATTTATACATAATGACAAAAATGAATGCCCTTTGTCAGAAAAATCAATTAAAAATGTTTAGATTAATAATTCGTGGAGCCACATAGACTAAAGGATGGTTAGTTGAATGCCCTTTGTCGAAAAAATCAATTAACAATGTTTAGATTAATCAGTCATGGAGAAACATACACTAAAGGATATTTATATAATAGATTATATGTGTGTGCATGTGTATGTGGTGTATATTTATAGCATAGATTATATGTGTGTGCATGTGTATGTGGGTTCGTTTATTGTGGTGTGCATGTATGGACGTGACTCATGTGATATGATAGTACTATTTGTGTATTTCAATAGATATCAATTTACCCACCGTTCATCCTCAATAGCCTAATGAAAAAAATAGGCTAAAAGAAGGAAATGAGAGAGTAAATGTATCATCAAAAAATTGAGGCACTTTTCCTGTATGTCCTTCTTAGTTTTCTAAGTGGCTTCCTTAACCAAATAATATTTCCACTGAGCCTTAACTGTATGAATTTCCTTCATCCTCAATTTTTGAAAATACTAATCTAGAATCATTATTGGTTCTTACTTGTAAGTCAAATACTTATCTAAGAGTATTGAGTCCACTTAGTGATGTAGTCTCTATCCCTATGGTATATTTTGAGAATAAAGACATGAAACATAGAGTGGACTCCCAATAATCCCGACACTAGAGTTAATCTTTGTGCAATCAGACCCACATCTTCAAGAAAATCAAAGGAACCAATATATCTTAAACACCCTGGGTTTTGACCCAAAGAAAATTTCTCAATTCTTGTTTACTAGACATCATACGAGTTGGGGTACTTCTCATATGATAGGGTATGCATATATTGGGTTTAGTCGTATAGTGACCAGTGTAGGTTACATGGTTTCTGCCTAAGGTATGGTTGGAATATAAAAGTCTTATGATAGGGTATGATTGGTAAGGTATTAATCATATGTTGCCCTAAGTTTAGTTTAGGTGATTCTATTCTGCCTAGGGTAATATTTCATGGTACTAGTCGTATGGTTGGGTATGGTTTGGCTTAGATGGTCATATGTTGGACAATGTTGGGTCCAAGGGGAGGCCTGGGGTATGGTATAAGGTACCACTTATACCCTAGAGTATGGCTTATACCCTAGGGTATAACTGGTATAAGGTGGTCATACCATCCTGCGGTGATTTTAAGCAGTTTAAGTTGGGGGTAATTTGCACATTTCCTCTCTTAACCCCTTAAGGACCCACGACTTATAACACTTTTGGGACATCATTTAACCTATTTGAAATCACTCAAACTCTCTTAAAATAGTCTCAAATTCTGTCAAGGCTCTTGGGTCAAGAAAGGCTAGGGTTTCATTAATTGGATCAATTTAGGGCTTGCAAGGATGATTTCTCTTCGTCATCTTCATAATCTAAGATATGTACTCCCCCCTCATTTTTTGTTGCAAATAAAGGCATGTTTTATGAATTGTTTTCATGACATAAATGTTATATGATTTTGGGTTTTCAAATATATACTGGGGGTTTTGGTTACAACGATTGGTTATGGTTTTCCTATGTCTTTTACTTATGGTTTTCATAATATTATGGTGATTTGAACATTTAGTTGCATGGGAGTGGTTAATTGGCACTCGGTTTTGGCTTTAGAAATGCTATGCCCCCAACATGTTTGATAAAATACCTATGAGAATATTTTTGGTTAAATTTTTGGACTTTTATTGAACTATGCATGGTATAACTTTGTAATGGAACCCTAAATAGTATAAATAGTTTAAATGGTTTGGGATGGTTAAATGGTAAGGTCTTGGTAGTTATGGTTGGTCAAATTAAAAGCCTTGAGGGGTACAAGGGAATCCCCCAAGCAAATATAATAATGATCATTTGTGGGGTACATGGGATTTGCCTAAGTCAATTTAGTAATGTAACCTATAGGAACATGGGAATTCCTTCTTCTTAAAAAGAAAGGATAAGGACATTGCTTTCAAGCTATAGTCGGTATGACTATACCACTACTTATAGACTTAGTGAATAATAAATGGAATGGTGGTTTGGTTGTGTGGTAATGGTTTTAATTGGCCAATAATGGTGAGGTGTGATAGCTAATCATGAAGGTGTAAAACTAATTGTTGGACACCAGAAACTCATGTTTGCCGACATGAGGATTGGTCATGGTGACCATATATGATACTTATAGGGTACACAGGAATCCCCTAAGTACACTTGTAAATATGTATCATGGAGAGCGAAGGGTACTTGGGAATCCCCTATTTCTATGGTATCTCCAGTTTATGCTGATACACATATCGAGGCCTGTTCAGGGGGTTACACTGGACCCATATAGCCTGTGGGTAGTTCTAGGATGGTTAAGCTACACATATCTAGGTTAATAATTTTAAAGGCATGCTAAACCCATTTTCCTTTCCCAGCATGGCTATATATATGTATGGTTGGGAATACGTATGGTTGGTTTACTTGGTTTTAAAGGTTGGCATTATTTTATCCTTACCCTGAGTACATGATTGTGTTCACCCGCTAACCCATCTTTGCATAGCTGTATCCCCTCGTGATGCAGGAACCAGCCATTCTACTCCTACTGCTTAGTGATCAGATTCAAGATCATCTCAGTTGTATTAAAGTGGTGAGCTTCCATATTTTTGAAGGCTCTATTTCATGTCATAGATGTTTTCACATACTTTAGTTATTTCATAGACATTGGTTTTGGCTATGGGCAAGAGCATGTGCTGACTGGATATTGTTTTACTTTTGATTAGAGACTTTGTGGAACTACTATGGGTTGGTATGGTGGTGTCCGTATTGGTGCCAGCCTTAGTATTGGCATTAGTATTGGGCTGATACCATTTAACTGTATTTATGATTGTTCCATCTTATTATGTTATGGACTCTTATTTGATTATTGTTTTGGTTTTGGTATGTGTCACGAACCGAGACTATCCCCTAGTTGCGGCAATAATGCTTATGGCCACAAGTGACCACAAGTTAACCCATGAGCTAGTACCAGCTATGAGCACTAAACAAAATAGTAATACATTACATATAAAAAAGGTAAGATGATAAGATATTGTAAAACTGGGTACAAAAATACAAATCAAAACATGTCTGCAATATCTGATAACAACTGATAACACTGAAATGATTGACTGACTGTCTAACTAATTGTCTAAAAGCCTCTAAACATCATGAGCAGTTAATGGGACAAACCTCTAACTAACTCTGACTGAATGAACATAAGAAAATGTTAAAATAACTAAACTAAACATATCATGCCTCGATGGATGAGGACTCACCACTACTGTTGCTGAGTAACGCTGAGCTGTCTAAGAACGGTAGGGAAACTAAGTGTCCGAACCTATGTTATAAGACAACATAGCACAAAAAAAATATGCGGTCAGTACTTTGAATGTATTGGTATGAGAGATAAAGAATGGATGAAATGCATGAGGTAACTAAGTATAAATGTATGAACATGTAATATCTGAGAACGCAAGACAAGCATTAATACTTTTCTGAAATAATCTGAAATCTAAAAGACTGAAATCTATATAACTGGATGACTGAAAGCCTGTACACTAGGTCAAGAAAATTTGAACTGAGATACATTAAAATATTAACTAAAATTATGGGAGGTAAAATATAAGTTACATGCCCTAATATGAGCTAATCGGGGTCCAACCTGTAACCCCAATTGGAAAGGTGTCAGTACTGTGCCACGGGTACTAACACTAGCAATGTGGATCCACTAATTATGATTCCTGAAAGACTAAAGAGTCAGTCCTAAACTGGCAGGTGACCCCTAAGAGAGTGTCAGTCCTAAACTGGCAGGTGATTCTCATAATCCTACGTTGGTTATATAGTGTTGGAACATAGGGACTTCTACTAAGGACCCAGTCCTAACTAGAGGGTAAGACCCCATCCCTAGGTTCACTTGGTGCTAAATCCTACTCCCAACTGAATGACACTGGTATTGAACTAGATTAAATTCAACTGAACTTTATTTCTGATAGTGCTCATCATGATCATAAATATCTAAGTATGCTAATAAGGTTCATAGCTTAAGTGACTTAGTACTTGAAATTCTAAAATTATTTAAGCACATAGGTATCGGTTGTTCATAACCCACCAGCACTTAATGATCATAAAATACAATATTAAAGCTTAAAACTTTAGGATTGAATCTTGGTTCAAGTACCCAAAAAGTAGACATTTCATAAAACATGTGAGAATCATGAACTTGAGCATATGAATATCTTAAAACATGGGAAAATAGCATGGTTACATGACTAAGATCATAACTTGACATTATAACATGAAATCTACTTGAATATGACATGGAAGATTGAATATTAAGATATGAGATAACCTAATTTTTCATGGAATCATACTTGAGCATGAATTGAGTTCAAAATACGAAGAAAGAACATGAACTTAACTTATCTTGAACATAATAAACTTTGCAATAGAGGAAAAACTCACACTTTACTCAAAAAGGGGGTTTTGGGCTCAATGGGTGAAAGTACCCATTGATGAACATCCACATACCTCAATTTATGGTTTCTTGAAGATTTCTTGAGGGTTTCTTGAACTTGGAAGCTTGAATTCTTAATTTATCGAGAAAAGGGCTTGGATTTTGTTCTTGGGTGAGGAAGAGGGTTTTTGAATTGTGACTTGAATGCTTGGGGTTAAGGGAGTGGAATTTACATGTTTAAAGATCACTTATATCAATTACGAGTGACTAGGGATAGTTTAAGGGTATGAAAAGACTTCAATGCCCTTGATTTAAGTCAAAACGGATCACTTTTGACACTATACAATCACCATAAGACACACAACAATCGTCCAAGTCAAGGTGGACAACACATGGCCATCGCATAGCCCCAAGTGGGTGACGCATGGCCATTGCACACCCTTTTCGATGGCCTTTTCTGATTGTCATGCAACACACGACCTTTGCATGGCCATAACTTTTTGCTCGGGTATCAGATTAAGGCAAAATTTGTATTATTGGAAAACTAATTCAACTATTTACAATTTAGTGGGTTTTGAGCTGCAAAATTCCACATTTGTAAGAAGTTATATATGTTCAAAGCTGATCCTTGTAGAATCGAACACCAAAATTTATCTGAATCAAAGGCTCTTAGCTCACTTTGCTCTAATTGATTCTTATGAACATTTTTTTACCTCATATTCTCTATTCACACTAGGTTAATGGTCATGAATCATGCATTCAAATATGAATCACAGGATTAGTGTTTACACACATAGGAACAATGGTTTGATTTCTAGCTTAGAAATATGCAGGTTGTAATAGTATGGTTATTGGTTATATATTGGATGGTTGGACTTGGTTGGGTTGGTCACATTTATGGACCTATCCACGACAATAAAATTAGCCTCTAGGGAAGGGAATTCTCTTACCTAAAAATCTAATTCTGGTCATAAATAATCTTTTAGGATGGGAAAATGTTGGTCGCGGCTCATCATTTTAGCCTCCTTCACTAAAGGTTTATTGCGATGAGGTACTCTAGCTGGTCATTAAATATCATTAGAGATGATAACATATCTGGTCTCAAAAACATTTAGAGATCGTATATCTCATCCCTAATAGATGATTTTTCATCTTTAAGAAGTAGTTATTTTCTGGTCGCTAAATATTTTTTGCGATAAGTAACTACCTTGTCCTAAATTAATTTATCATTAAGAGCATCTAACTTGTCATAGATTAATCTTTAGAGAGGAGAAACTGCCTCATCCTAATTTAACTTTTAGAGATGAGCAACTAACTCATCCTTGATTAACCTTAAGAGACAAGCAACTAACTTGTCTTAGATTGCTACTGAAATCATAAAATTTATATATTTCATTGCTAGATTTAAAATTGCTACTGAAAATGTCGAAGGATGATAAATACAATTTAAATATTTGCTAAACGGAAAAAATATATCAATTAACATCCCTAGTTGGAATATGATGTCAATAGTTTCAATATTTTCTAAACAAAAAAAAACTTAACTAATTAACATCCCGAACTGTATGATGTCAATAGTTTCAATATTTGCTAACCGAAAAAACCTTAACCAACTAACATCCCTAGCTAGAATTTGATGTCAAGGATACATAATGTTCTCAGAAAAATAATAATGAGCTTGTGCATTCTCTGAACTTTCATCTTCACTTGTACCTTCAATCTTCGGAAATCTATAAGAATAAAATTATGGAAAGACAATTAATAACTATTGGTATATAATTTAATATAGTAAGAAGAAAAGAATTGGAACACAGTACAACAATGGATAACAGACTTAGCCAATGAATAAAACGAGTACACAGAGTTGAAAACTAAATCCAACTATGAGATGAATATGAAAAAAGCACTTGCTTCCTTTCAATTTGCATTGTTTGATTCTTCGAAAAAAAGAGAAAATACAATAATTAACTAGACCAACGAAACTACTTAGATGTTTTTTAGGATGAAATGAGAATTACTATAAAATGTTAACACAGGTAAAAATTCTGGATAAGTTTAAAAGCAATGTTGTATATGATTCAAGGAAAGCTAAATCTTGACAGTTGAATGAACATTAAGCACATTGCCTATGGTACACTAAAATTGTATGGTTAACCATAATATTTCATATATATGCGAAGAACAAAGATAGAATATTCTCCGTGTAAGATGCATATTCTATTAGTGTATTCATCAACGCAATTAGCGAATCTTCTTATTTCATTAAAGCAGAATAAGTTCAATAGTATGGCTCAAGATTTCATTGATCATTCTCAATGCACAAACAGTGCATCTAGTCATGCTCTTTAATATGCTGCATAGTTCAACGAGAACAAAATTAGAATCTCTGTAATACGGGTTGTCACTGGACAAACACTGGAGCCAAACAGAACTTCTAGTGTGAAAGAAAGAGGCCAAATTTTTGTGTTAACAAACAAGGCTACAACACTTTGTATGAAACCAAACACATTTCTATTTTGTGCAAATACTAGCATAGCATCGCTATAGTCAACAGTGACACCTGATGCGGGCACACAAATCTCAAACTCAATTTTCACTAAGTAGATAAAATACGACTAATTATGCTATTACAAATGACACTCTAAAAGACCATCCTGTTAGAGATGAAATCACAACTTTGAATTCCACAAGCCTATCGAATCAAATTTTCAAGAAAAGGGGGAAGAAAAGAACCCCATTTATATTGCAGGTCTACAAATTAGATGGGAAAACTAATAGAAAATTTGAATCAAGAGGAAGAAATGGTATTGAAGATGTTGGAGAACCTGCCAAAAAAAAAGAGGAAACGTGCCTGTCTGTCAATCTACATTATCTTCTAGGAGGAGAAGAGGTTTCTCAGGGCTTTCAAATTTAGATAGTGAGCTTCTTCCTAAACAAGAAGAAAAAGATTAAAGATGCCTTAAAATTATTAAGGTATAATTTCTCTTTAATAAAGAAGTATCACATTTCTTGTTATCATGTTCATCAAATATGAGAAGTTGCTACTCAAGCTAAATGACTTCGGTAGATACTATTCTCAAATATGGTCAAGAAAGTGATGTTGCTGTTGTTGGAAGTGATAATCTAGCTTAGAGATTTACCATGGTGGAGGAAATTTTTGATAATAGGCTTTTTGAAAAAGAATTAGCTACTGAGATTGAGGCATCTTGGCTAGGATAGTAGATAATAGGTACTTTTCTTAGGACGCAATGTTATTCCCATTACTTTATTATATATTTCCTGGAAGCTCCCTGGCGATTTAGTGGCAGTTTTAATTACGTAAATGCCATCCCACTTTTACTTAGAGTAAAATCATTCTCTTGTATCAAACATTTTTTTCAAGTTTCATGTAGTCCAAGGTAGTATTTCAACTCATTGATACTCTTTCTATTCTTGTTTTTTTCCTTAATAAATCAAACTTAGTATAACGCCCCAAAAATGGGTTCAGGAGTGTCACACGGTGCTTGAGGCTATGAGTAGCCCCAAGCTAACCCTTTGAGCTATTTTCATTCAATTCAACACGAATCAACGGGATTTCCATAAATAACCCTCAAATATCAACAGAGTAATCATCATCCAAGAATAAAAGAATTTCAGAAAGATAACAAAATATGACTTATTAGTCAACTCCCAACATCTATACTACTCTGACAAGCCTCTAAGAAAATCAATAAAACCAACGAGCCATTGAGACATGCCCCAACTGACTCATACTCAGTTATCAAATGTAAATAATTCTGTGAAACCAACATCAGACATCACGTCCTCAGAACATGAGGACTCACACAACAAAGGATGTAGAACAGTGTGCCCGAAGAATCACTGTCAAACCTGGAACTGAGCACCTGAACCTATATTCCGAGAAAATACAGCCCACATCCGAAGATGTGGGTCAGTACCATGGAAAAGAACCGAGTATATGGGGATGTATGCAGTTGTATAAACATCATCATCATAAATATTTGTAAGAAATATGCAGGATGTATGAAAGACTCACATAGCTCGAAGAAAATCATCATAATCATGAGCGGATGTAATAAGTACAATAACACATATGAGTCATCATATAATTTGTCAATCACTTTCAGTTCATCAAGAATATCAATTTTCATAATGTAAATATCATTTAAATCTTTCGAAAGAATAACTTTCACAATTCCACTATTAAATCACTTCACCATTCACCATAGACATAAAGAAACACACACACACTGGGAGATCCTATAACCGACATAAACCATGTGAGCTACATGGAGTCCAGCGTACAACCCACGTTGGGGAGAGCCGTCTTATCCTTTCCATCGGAGTAGGACTATCGATATCAAATCCACACAAAATAGTGATCACTATATAAATCAGCCTCAGGCTCACTCCTACGGGGGTACGTAGTTCTAGGGAAGTAAGGTCGTTTTATACCTTCCACTCGGTGCTAAAGATTTCTCCCGGACTTAGCTTAGATCATTTCAAAGACAATCCACAACAAAATAATTTCAGTAATATATAAATATACATCAGGAGCCATCATGCTTCCCATCTATCAAAATCAACC
>NC_061117.1:177418505-177418897 GCF_002878395.1 Capsicum annuum | reverse complement strand
AAAACAAAATAATTTCAGTAATATATAAATATACATCAGGAGCCATCATGCTTCCCATCTATCAAAATCAACCACGTTGTGGATTTATTTCACACCCGATTTCAAAACAACTCCATTAAGACCAAAAGGTCAAATCATTCAAAATATCTCAAATATGCAGCATCAACATGCTTATAACACACACTTTCTCAAAAAACTGCAATTCCCAATGGGGATTCAAGACCCAAATATCAAAATCATGATAAATATCATTCAAGATTCATGCTTTATATCTCCACACATGTAAATTCATCTTTCAAAATCATAAACATCAAGATTTCATAATAATCATCATAAGATATGGGTTCATGCTTCAAATTTGTAAAAATCAAATAAAAATCATGCCTTTGTAA
>NC_061117.1:177275650-177415505 GCF_002878395.1 Capsicum annuum | reverse complement strand
ATGAAATTGGTTTCATCCAATTTGGATGAAACCAATTTCATTAGAAATAGGACTCTCATATTTTTCCGTTGATATATAGTATCTCACCCATATCATTGTGTACGAGGAGTTATGATCGTTTGAAGTTGACCCAAAAATTCACTTTTGGTAGGCTGAAGTAGATCTACCATAGCTTTTTGCTTCGATAGACAAATTGGATGAAAATAATTTCATTAGAAAGAGGACTCGTAGAGCTTTCCATTGATATATAGTAGATCGCCCAGATCATTGTGTACAAGTAGTTATGATCATTTAAAGTTGGAGCAAAAATACACTACTGTTCACTACTATTCATGGTTCGATCGAAATGTTCATAACTCGTCGCTCGGGTGTCCGTTTTGGACGATCCACATATCGTTGGAAATATTATTAGATAATCTATGCAATGGTGGGTCATAATATAAGATATTCCACATGAAAAATTTATAATTTATTCTAGAAGATAGAACCCAACACGTTTACGCACAAAATTTTAACAAAAATTTTCCCAGGGTATTACATTATCCCTCCCTTGGAAACATTTGTCCTCGAATGAAGCTAGACATGCCAAGATTAGATAGGGAATAGAGCATACAGCTGAAACCATTCATTATACTCATCACCACATCATTTCTCACTCCGAATGCAACATAAAATGCATAAGTTCAAGAAACTACAGCTGAACACATAATAAATGACAGCTGAACTGCTGCAACTTTTATCAAAAGTGCATGATTTAGGAAAGAACGGTACCTTCGACTTGATCAGAGTTCGCAGAAAATAGGTGTGGGTACTTGGATCGCATATCCGCCTCAGCTTCCCAAGTGGCACCCTCAACAGATTGGTTTCTCCACAACACCTTAACCAAGGGAACTTCTTTGTTCCTTAGTCTTCAGACATTGAAATCAAGAATCTCAACAGGAATCTCATCAAAAGAAAGATTTTCTTGAATGTCAGCACTCACAGAGGAATCCATTACCACAACATCGCTATATTCTTTCTAAGCATGGAGACATAGAATATTGGATGAACAGAGGACAACTCAGAAGGCAGCTCGACCTCATAAGCTACCATACCAACACGGCTAAGAATTTTGTAAGGACCAACATAACGGGGACTAAGTTTCCCCTTCTTTCTGAATATCTTCACCCCCCTTATGGGTGAAATTTTCAGATACTAGGTCACCAACTTCAAACTCAAGGTCTCTCCTTCTAACATCCGCATATGACTTCTGACGACTCTGCACAGTTTTTAATCTTTCCCTAATCAACTTAACTTTTTCCATAGCCTCAAATACCGAACCAGGACAACTCAAAGCCGCTTCACCCACCTCGAACCAACCTATGGGTGATCTACACTTTCTCTTATATAAGGCTTCAAACAGAGCCATGCCAATACTAGAGTGGAAACTATTATTATAAGCAAACTCTATCAACGGTAAGTGTTCATCCCGACTTTTCTTAAGTCAAGTGCACAAGCTCTCAACATATCCTCTAAGGTATGGATGGTCCGCTCAGCCTGACCATCGATCTGCGGATGAAAAGCAGAACTCAAAAGCACTTGGGTACCAAGACCCTTCTGAAAAGCTTTTCAAAATTGCGAAGTGAACTGAGTACCCCTATCCAAAATGATGGACAAGGGAACTCCATGCAGACTGACTAGCTCTCAGATATAAAATGTAGCGTAATCCTCAGCAGTATATGAAGTATGAACAGGCAAGAAATGAGTAGACTTTGTCAACCTATCAACCACAACCCAAATGAAATCATGATGGCGTTCACGAAGTCTATATTTATCTCTTCCCACTTCCAGGTGGGAATACTAAACTCTTGCATCATACCACCAGGTCTTTGGTGTTCAACCTTAACCTATTGGCATGTTGCATACTTAGATACAAACACTGCTATATCTTTCTTCATGCCACTCCACCAATAGATTTCTCGTAAGTCTCGGTACATCTTGGTGGCACTAGGATTAATAGAATATCGCGCCCCATGCGCTTCAGCCATAATCCTCTAACTTAAATCGTCAACATTCGGGACACACAATCTACCCTGCAATCTCAATACACCATCTTCCCCTTGGGAGAAAACCTCTACTTTTTGGTCCTTGAGTAACTCCTTCAGTCTGACCAAACTAGCATCTAAGTATTGCTTTTCATCCACTTCCGAAACCAAGGAGGATTCAGAACTACTCTAAACCCCTATACTACCTTCAGCAGAGTCAAATAACCTAACCCCCAATCTAGCCAAATGATGTAGATCACAAGCCAACTCTTTCTTACCTTCTACCATATGCGAAACACTACCCATGGATACTCTACTTAGGGCATCCACCACAACATTGCCTTGCTCGGATGGTACAACACACTCATATCATAATCTTTTAACAATTCTAACCATCGTCTCTGCCTAAGATTCAATTCTCTCTCGGTAACACATACTGCAGACTCTTATGATCAGTGAAAATATCAACATGGACACCATACAAATAGTGCATCCAGATTTTCAAAGCAAACACAATAGCAGCCAACTCAAGGTCATGGGTGGGGTAATTTTTCTTATGGGGTTTCAACTGTCTAGAAGCATAAGCTATCACCTTACCCTTCTGCATCAATACGCAACCTAACCCAACTCTCGAAGCATCACAGTACACCACAAACCATCAACACCATTAGGTAAAGTCAAAATAGGGGCTGAAGTGAGTCGAGTCTTCAACTCCTGAAAACTCTTCTTAAAAAATTCAGACCACAAGAACTTCACTTTCTTTTGGGTCAACCGAGTCATAGGAGATGCTATAGAGGAGAAACCCTCAACAAAACGGCGGTAATAGCCATCTAAACCCAAGAAACTTTGGATATCAGTCAGAGAAATAGGTCTAGGCCAATTTCTCATAGCTTTGGTATTTTGGGGATCAACTCTAATACCCTCAAAAAAATGATATAACCCAAAAAAGCAACTGACCTTAGCCAAAACTAACACTTACTGAACTTGGCAAACAACTTGTGATCTCTAAGGGTTTGCAAGACAGTTCAGAGATGATCAGAATGTTTATCTTCACTACAGGAGTACACCAGTATATCATCGATGAACACTATGACAAATATATCCAGATATGGTCTAAACACTCGATTCATAAGGTCCATGAAAGCTGCTGGGGCATTAGTTAACAAAAGACATAACAAGAAACTCAAAATGGCCATAGCGAGTTTAGAAAGCAGTTTTTAGGATGTCACACTCCCTAACTTTGAGTTGATGATAGCCAGAACGAAGGTCTATCTTTGAGAAATAACTTGCACCTTGCAATTGGTCAAATAAATCATCTATTCTCGGAAGGGGATACTTATTTTTTGATGGTGACTTTATTCAGTTGGCGATAATCAATGCACATACGCAAAGATCCATCTTTCTTTCTCACAAACAACACAGAAGCACCCCAAGAAGAAATACTGGGCTTTATGAAACCCTTATTTAGTAGATCTTTGAGTTGCTCTTTCAACTTTTTAAGTTCTGTAGGGGCCATACGATAAGGAGGAATAGAAATAGGCTGAGTATCGGGAAGAAGATCAATCTCGAACTCTATCTCTCTATCAGGAGGTATCCCTGGGAGATCATCTAGAAAGACATCAGAAAACTCATTGACGACGTTAACAGACTGAAGAGTTGGAGTCTTAGACTTAGTGTCTTTGACTCTAACCAAATGGTAAATACATCCCTTGGAAATAAGCTTTCTAGCTTTGAGGTAAGAGGTAAAATAACTCTTGGGTGACACAGAATTTCTAGACCACTCAAACACGACTGCACTCGAAAACTGAAACTTGACCACTCGGGTCCGACAATCAATAGAGGCATAAGAAGAATACAACCAGTCCATACCCAGAATCACATCAAAATCTACCGTGTCTAACTCAATCAGATCAGCCAACAAGACTCTATAAAGAACGGTAACAGAACACTTTTTATACACTTTCTGGGCAATAATCGAATCACCCACTGGGGTAGAAACTAGGATAGGCTTAGGAATAATCTCAGGACTCATTTTAAAATTCACAGCAATCAAAGGTGTAACATATGAGAAACTGGATCCAGGATCCAACAAAGCATACACATCAAACTGAAATATACAAAGCATACCAGTAACAACATCGGGAGAGTCCTCCTGTTCCTGGCAGGATGGTAAAACATAGAATCTATTTTGGTGCTGCTCGCTAGCATTGCTAGAAGAGGTATCCTGAGCTGGGGCTGGGCGAGTTGCTCGAACTGGAGCACTAACAATCTGAGTTTGGGTTTGAGGGTGATAGTCACGATGCCCTTGTCCATCCTGTAGACAATCTCTAACTCTATGACCCATGTCACCACACCAGAAACAACCCCTCTTCTCACTCCAACACTCACCCGAATGAGCCCTACCACACTTAGGACACAGGGGATGATTTGGCTTACTTCCAGCACTATACTGGGACCTGGATGTATATGACCTTCTACCTTGCTCCTGCCTACCTCTAGGCACAAGAGCACTAGCAAATGACGGTGCTGGCGTATATGAACAATCCTAATATTGAGGGCGACTCCCTCCCTGTGATCTAGTCTGACCCTGTCTGTGCTGCTTGGACCTAGCTCTCTTATTCCCTCTCATTCTATCTTTCTCCTTAATCTTGTCTACCTCAATCTGTTAGGCATGAGTCATCAGCCTAGAAAAATTTATGTCATTATTCAGCATAGCATACCTACACTCCTTAACCACATAACTAGACACTCCAGTCACAAACTTACTCATACTAGCTCGATTATCAGCCACTAAGTCAGGAGCATACTTGGGCAACTGATTAAACTTTAGACAGTACTCCCTAACAGTCATAGAGCCCTGTCACAGGTTCATAAACTCTTCCACCTTTGCCTCCCTCATCTCCAAAGGGAAAAACTTATCCAGGAATGCATCCTGGAACTCTTGCCAAGTTGTAGGGATAGCTCCCTCACCTATACCTTTCCTTCAAGCAACAACCCAATCATAAGCAAGGTCTTTCAACATATACACAGCCAACTCCACACTATGTTCCTCAGATACATACATCACCTGAGTAATCTTCCGCACCTCCTCTAAAAACAACCGTGGATCCTCATCAGACTTGGGCCCATGGAATTTCGGTGGATTCATCCGCATGAAGTCACGGATCCTGGCAGCAGCTGAATTACCTACCTACTGTTGTAGAGCCAGGGCCGGGTTGGACTGAACATTTGCAGTAATAGCTTGGGCCATCGCCTGAAAGGCTGCCTAAAATTTAGCATGAGATACTTTTTCATTCAATGGGTCAGCGGGTTTAGGTTGCTGACCATCATTATTTCTTCTCGCTCGACGTGGAGGCATATTTCTGAAAGAGGAGAGCACGAATCAATAGCAGAGAGAGAAACTTTATGCATGATAGAATTTTGAAAGAAAGAATCACACTTTTTCCTAAAACGTCTTGTAGTCTCTTTCTCATAGATGTGGCACGCTACACACCGATGATCAAGACTCTACTTAACGCGGCTTGTCAGATTCCTTAGGATACCTTAAAACCTTAGGCTCTGATACCAAGTTTGTAATGCCCTAAAAATGAGTTTTGGAGCGTCACACGGTGCTTGAGGCTACGAGTAGCCCCAAGCTAACCCTTTGAGTCATTTTCATTCAATTCAACACGAATCAATGGGGTTTCCATAAATAACCCTCAAATATCAACAGAGTAACCATCATCCAAGAATAAAAGAATTTCAAAAAGATAACAAAATACGACTTATTAGTCAACTCCCAAAATCTATACTAGTCTGACAAGTCTCTAAAAAAATCAATAAAACCAGCGAGCCATTGACACATGCTCCAACTGACTCATACTCAGTTATCAAATGTAAAAATTTTCGTAAAACCAACATTAGATATCACGTCCTCGGAACATAAGGACTTACCACAATAGAGAATGTAGAACAGCATGCCCAAAGAATCACTTTCAAACCTGGAACTGAGTACCTGAACCTACATTCTGAGAAAATGCAGCCCACATTCAAAGATGTGGGTCAGTACCATGGAAAGAAACCGAGTATATGGGGGTGTATGCAGTTGTATAAACATCATCATCATAAATATTTATAAGAAATATGCAGGATGTATGAAAGACTCACATAGCCTGAAGAAAATCATCATTATCATGAGAGGATGAAATAAGTACATTAACACATATAAGTCATCATATAATTTGTCAGTCACTTTCAGTTCATCAAGAATATCAATTCTCATAATGTAAATATCATTTAAATCTTTCGAAAGAATAACTTTCACAATTCCACTTTCAAATCACTTCATCACTTACCATAAACACAAGGAAACACACACACACTGGGAGATCCTATAACCGACATAAACAATGTGAGCTACATGGAATCCAACGTACAACCCACGTTAGGGAGAGCCATCCTATCCTTGCCATTGGAGTAGAACTATCGATATCAAATCCACACAAACTAGTGATCACTATATAAATCAGCCTCAGGCTCACTCATACGGGGGCATGTAGTTCTAGGGAAGTAAGGTCACTTTATACCTCCCACTCGGTGCTAAAGATTTCTCTCGAACTTAGCGCCGATCATTTCAAAGACAATCCACAACAAAATAATTTCAGTAATATATAAATATACATCGAGAGCCATCATTCTTCCCATCTATCAAAATCAACCACATTGTGGATTTCTTTAACACTTGATTTCAAAATAACTCCATTAAGACCAAAAGGTGAAATCATTCAAAATATCTCAAATATTCAACATCAACGTGCTTATAACACACACTTTCTCCAAAAAAAACACAATTTCCAATGGGGATTCACAACCTAAATATCAAAATCATGATAAATATCATTCAAGATTCATGCTTTATATCTCCACATATGTAAATTCATCTTTCAAAATCATAAACATCAAGATTTCATAATAATCAACATATAATATGGGTTCATGCTTCAAATTTGTAAAAATCAAATAAAAATCATGCATTTGTAAAGAAAATTACTTTTGGGCACAAGAATGAAAGAGAGTTTTTGTTGAAAAACCCCACATACCTTGAATGATGAACTTTAGATCGATACTCATTTTTGAGATGTTAATCATACCTTTGAATGATGGTTCTTGGAGTTCTTGAACTAGGAACTTGGAATCTTGAATAAATTTGCAGAATTAATGGTGAACTTTGGAGGTTCTTGAAGTTCTTGAACTAGGAACTTGGAATCTTGAATAAATTTGCAGAATTAATGGTGAACTTTGGAGGTTCTTGAAGTTGGATGTAGGAACTTAGGGTTTTCTTTTTGAGGAAATTTTATGAAATATAACGTACAATGCATCTAATAGGCTTTAATATAGGGTTTGGATGGATTTTGGGTGAGGGGGAATGACCAAAACGCCCCTAAAAATCAAATAATTCTCGAATTTGTCCTTTGGTGGACTGTTTTGATAGTCTAAAGTAGATCAACCATAACGTTTTACTCCGATATCCAAATTGGATAAAACTAATTTCATTAGAAAGAGGGCTCTCATATATTTCCATTGATATATAGTACCTGACCTAGATTATTGTTTACGAGGAGTTATGATCATTTGAAGTTGACCCAAAAATTTGCTTTGGATAGGCTGAAGTAGATCCACCATAACTTTTTGCTCCAATAGACAAATTAGATGAAACCAATTTCATTAGAAATACGAATCACAGAGCTTTCCGTTGATATATAGTAGATCACCCAAATTATTATGTACAAGGAGTTATGATCTTTTAAAGTTGGAGCAAAAATACATCAGGCCTCAGTACTTTTTCCTGCACGTTTTACTGTTCACTACTATTCACTGTTCGATCAGAATGTTCATAACTCGTCGCTCGGGTGTCCGGTTTAGATGATCCCCATATCATTGGAAAGCTTATTTGATACTCTACGCAATGGTGGGTTATAATCTAAGACATTTTGCACGGAAAATTTATAATTCATTCTAGAAGATAAAACCCAACACGTTTACGCACAAAATTTCAATGAAAAATTTCCCGGGGTATTACACTTAGTATATCTATTTTATTCCTATTTTCTGGTAGTCTTACTTATCTTTTAATCTATAGATGCTTGTGTATCTGATGTATGGCCTGATTTTTGAAATCCTTCTCACATTTTATTTACTAGGGACGAAATCCAGGTTTCTTGCAGAAATAACAAGGATGAAGATGTATCGAGGTAGTTCCTCATCTAGTGACAATATAAAGCGGTCAAAATTTACAAAAGATTCTAGCCTCGAGGATGATACAAACACTTATTGTGCTAAGTGGTGTTAGTTGTATAAGAGAAAGTTCTTAAGGAAAGTAGTCAGTTCTAAGAAAATATGAAAATTAGAATATCTAGACTAATAGGTTTTTCAATTTTCCACCTTTCCTCTTTATTCCTCCATCATTGGCAAACTCTCATCTCCACCACCATAGATTTCACCATGCACAATCAAATTCACTATCGAATTATCCCACAACATTGTTACCACCAACCCACCATTAAACTACTATTATTACAACTATTATTACTAAACCTATATCTCCATCATAGAAAAATCATATCAAAGTAGGCCAGGGGAAAGACATAACGATGAGAAGCCACAATAAAATACTAAAGACAACATGACAAATAAAAATAACTGAAGTTTAGAAGCCACAACAATATACTAAAGACAACATGGAAAAGGAAAATAATAAAAGTGCAGAATCCATGACCCAATACTACAGACAACATGAAAAATAAAGCATAACAGTAACTATACCAATATAGCACAAAAAAGATAGAGAACACCACAATCACTTACTGACTCCATCTTTTGATGGAGTTCCATTTAATTAACTTAAGCTTTATTTATTTAGTTGCAGTAGAATTAGTTAAAGTGCTCACCACAAAAGAAGTGACTAGTATTAAAAATAATGAAAAAATATAACAACTGACATTGCACTACTTCTCCTGCTTAGTGATCGGATTCAGGATTAGCTCGGTTGGATTGAAGTTGTGAGCTTCCATAATTAGGATGGCTCTATTTCATGTCATGGATGTTTTCACATACTTTGGTTATTTCATAGACATTGGTTTTGGCTTTGGTCGGGGGCATGTCCCAACCAAATTTTGTTTTACTTTTAGTTAGAGGCTTTGTGGAACTACTATTGGTTGGTATGGGTGGTATCAGTATTGGTGTTAGCCTTAGTATTAGAATAAGTATTGGGCAGATACCATTTGACTATATATATGATTGTTTCATTCTATTACATTATGGACTCATATTTCGTTATTGTTTTGGTTTTGGTATATGTCATAAACTGAGGCTACCCCCTAGTCAGGACAACGGTGCTTATGACCATAAATCACCACAATCTAACCCCATAAGTTGGTACCCATTATGAGCACTGAACAAAATAGTAACACATCACATATGCGGAAGGTAAGCTGATAAAATACTATAAACCGGATACTAAAATATGAATCAAAACATGTCTGAAATATCTAATAACAACTGATAACACTGAAATGACTGACTGACTATCTAACTGATTATCTAAAAGCCTCTAAACATCATGAGAAGCTGATGGGACAAACCCCCAACTAACTCCAACTTACTGAACATAAGAAAATACTGAAATAACTTAAATAAACATATCATGTCCTCGATGTATGAGGACTCAATACTACTGTACGCTAAGCTATCTAAGAAAAGTAGGGAAACTGAGTGTCCGAGCCTATGTTATAAGACAACATAGCGTAAAAGAAAAGTATACGGTCCGTAATTTGAATGTACTGGTATATAAGATGAGGACTGGCTGAAATGCATGAAGTAACTCAGCATGAATGCTGTAATATCTAAGAACGCAAGACCAAACATAAATATGTTTCTGAAATAAATCTAAAATTTTTAAGACTGAAATTTGAATAATTGAATCACTGAAAACCTATACAATTAGTCAAGCAAACATGAATTGAGATATACTAAAATACTGACTGAAACTGTGGGAGGTATCATATAACTGACATGCCCCAATCTAAGTTAATTGGACTCCAACCTATAACCCCGGTTGGAAGGATGTCAATACCATACCATGAGTACTAACACTTGCTATGTGGATCCACTAATCAAGAGTCTCGAAGGACTAGAGAGACAGTCCCAAACTGGTGGGTGACCCCTAAGAGAGTGACAGTCCTAAGCTGGTAGGTGACATCTCATAATCCTACACTGGATACGTAGTTCTAGAACTTAGGAACTGCTACTAAGGACCCAGTCCTAATTGGATGGTGAGCCCTCATCCCTAGGTTCGCTTGGTACTAAATTCTACTCCTAACTGAATGACACTGGTACTGAACTAGACTAAATTTAGCAGAACTTTATTTCTAATAGTTCTCGTCATGATCATAAATATCTGAGTATACTGATAAGATACATGGAGTAACTAACTTAATACTTGAAATTCTAAAATCATGTAAACACATAGGTATCAGGTAGACTAATTATGAGTCCCGACGGACTAGGTAGTCAGTCCCAAACTGGCGGGTGACCCTTAAGAGAGTGTCAGTCCTAAACTGGCAGGTGATATCTCATAATCCTACACTAGCTACGTAGTTATAGAACTTAGGGACTGCTACTAAGGACCCAATCCTAACTGGTTGGTGAGCCCTTATCCCTATGTTCGCTCGGTGCAAAATCCTACTCCCAACTGTATGACACTGGTATTGAACTAGACTAAATTCAAATGAACTTTATTTCCAATATTGCTCATCATGATCATAAATATTTGAGTATACTGATAAGATACATGGCTTAACTGACTTAGTACTTGAAATTCTGAAATCACGTAAACACATAGATATCAGGTGTTCATAATCCACCAGCACTTAATGATCATAAAATACAACATAAAAGATTAAAACTTTAGGATTGAATCATAGTTCAAAGAGTCAAAAAGTAGACATTTCATCAAACATATGAGAATCATGAACATAAACATGGAAATGTCTTAAAAGATGGGAAAACAGCATGGCTACGTGACTAAAATTATAACTTGACATTAAATTATGAAATTTACTTGTATATGAAATAGAAATTGAGTCTTGAGACTTGAGATAACCTAAATTTTCATGGAATCATACTTGAACATGAATTAAGTTCAAAATACTAAGGAAGAAGATGAATTTAACTCCTCTTGAACATAATAAACTTAACAATAGAGGAAAGCTTATACTTTAATCAAAAAGGATTTTTGGGTTCCATGGGTGAAAGCACGATTGATGAACATCCACATACCTCAATAGATGGTTTCTTGAAGATTTCTTAAGGGTTTCTTGAACTTGGAAGCTTGAATTCTTGATTTCATGAGAAAGAGGCTTGGATTTTCTTCTTGGGAGGGGGGGAGGGTTTTTGAATTATGAATTGAATACTTGGGGTTAAGGGAGCGGAATTTATATTTTTAAAGATCCCTTATATCTATTAGGAGTGATTAGGGATGGTTTAGGGGTGTGAATAGACTTCAATGTTCTCGATTTAAGTCAAAACGAAGAACTTTTGGAACTATGCAATCACCATGCGATGCACAGCAATCACCCAAGCTAAGATGGGTGATGTATGGCCATCACAAATACCCAAGTGGGCAATTCATAGCCATCGTACACCCTTTCCAGCGGCCTTTTGCGATTGTCATGTGATGCATGACCTTAGCATGGCCATAACTTTTCGCTCGGGTATAAGATTAAGGCAGAATTAGTATAGTTGGAAAGCTAATTCAAATATATACAATTTGGTGGGTCTTGAGATGAAAAATTCCATATATGTAATAAGTTATACATGTTTAGCAATGAACCTTGTGGAATCGTACACCGAAATTTACCCGAATCAAAGGCTCTTAGCTCATTTTGCTCTAAGTGATTCTTATGAATATTTCCACCTTATAAGCTCTCTTCATACTAGGATAATGATAATGAATCACACATTTAAATATGAATCACAGGATTAGTGTTTACACACGTAGGAACAACGATTCAATTTCTACCTTAGAAACATACGGGGTGTTACATTAGCTCCCCCTTGGGAACATTCATCCTTGAATGAGAGTAGTTAGACTAAGACTACTGAGGAAACTAAGATCATATACTGAACATGCATGACTTGAAATATGATTATATAATTGAGTCTGAAACATGATACATGAACTAAAATGATTTTGTGAATGCATGGAATGACATGAGATTAGTTACATAGCTAAAACTGAGAATGGAAAGAGAAACAATCTAAGGAAGATCATTACCTTAAGCTAAATCTGGGTTTGAGGAGAAAAGATGAGGGTACTTGGTTAGAATATCTGCTTCTGATTCCCAAGCATCTCCCTCAATTGACAGATTTCTTCAAAGAACTTTAACCAAAGGAACTTCTTTATTCCTTAGCCTATGATTTTGACGATCAAGGATCTCAACTGGGAATTCTTCATAGGAAAGTCTATCCTTAACATCTATATCTTATAAAGTAACAACTACAGCTAAATAATCAACATATTTTTTTAACAATGAAATATGAAATATTGGATGTACTGACACCAAATTTGCAAGCAACTCTAGCTCATGGTCTACCTTCTTAAAATGGTTCAAAATTCTATATAGGCCAACATAGAAGGGACTGATTTTTCCCTTCTTGCTAAATTTCTTTACTCCCTTTTTAATTTTCAAATAGACTAAATCAGCAACCTCAAACTCAAGATCTTTTCTCCTCAAATCTGCATAAGATATTTGATGGCTTTAGGCTATCTTCCGCCTATCCTGTATCAAATGAACCTTCTCCATTGCCTTAAACACTAAATCTGGCCTTATCAAAGTAGCTTTACCTGCCTCAAACCAACCAAGAGAAGATCTACATATCCTTTCATAGAGAGCCTAAAATAAAGCCATCTGAATACTGGAGTGATAACTATTATTCTATGCAAACTCAATTAAAGGTAAATGGTCATCCCAACTACCTTTAAAGTCAATAACACATGCCCTATATATGTCATCTAAGGTCTGAATGGTCCTCTCTACCTGACCATCTACCTGAGGATAAAAAGTTGTACTGAGATGAACTTGGGTTCCAAAACCCTTCTGAAAAGCCTTCCAAAAGTGAAAGCTAAATAGAGTACGTCTATCTGATATGATAAACAATGAAATATTGTGAAACTTAACCAACTCCCTAATATAAATCCTGCATAATCCTCAGCTGAGTATAAAGGATGAACTGGTAAGAAATAAGATGATTTGGTCATTCTATCGGTAATGACCCATATCAAATTATGCTGATGGACATGTACAAGGCAACCCTTTCACAAAATCTATGTGTACCACTTCCCACTTCTAAGTAGGGATGATAAACTCCTACAGAGTACCATTAGGACTTTGGTTCTCAACTTTGACCTACTAAAAATTTGAACACTTAGCCACAAACTGTAAGACCCCGAAAAATTCTTAGCTTAAATCAGTCCTTTAGGTTTGACAAGGGGTCCAGATTTAGAACATTTTAGCTAAGTATATAGATTTAGTGTTATTTTAGCCTTCAAAAGTTGGCAATCTTATTTTGAAACATTCATGTCCATTAAATATTGATATTTCAATTAATTCATGATAAGGAATGTCAATAGGTGTTTTCGAACAAGTTTCAAAATTTTTGGACCTCATTTAGATCATGTTTGACTGCCCAAAATAGTGGGTCAACGTGATCTCGATATGTCGCATCGACTATCGCATCGATAAGATAGTTTTTCCCCAGCTTCAGTGCAAATTCTAGTGATCCAACATGGACTAGATATGGTGCGTTGGCTATTGCATCGATGCCAATGACGTGGTGCATCGACCTATGCATCGGTAACACAACTTATAGGCATTAAAAAAGCTGCGTCCTCAAGATTAATTAGGTATTTTCCCATACCCTTCAGCCCCTAAAACATAAAATTAAATCCTTTGGAGAGCAATTATATACATACTTTCACAAATTGCTCAAGAACAAGAACCCTAGGTGTTCAAATTTCAAATCAAGAACTCACTATTAACTTTCAAAAATTCATCAACTAAGGTATGTGAAGTGTTCATCCAAGGGTTCGTTCCACCCTTGAAGTCCAAGGAACTCTTTTAAAGTTCATGTAGAATGATTTCATGATTTTCATGATTTGAATTAAAGTGTATTCATGATTTATTGCAAGATTCATGTAGAGTTAATTGATACGTATGCTTTATCATGTGAATCCATGTTAAAACTCTTGGAATTGTGTAATTGAAATTGAATCATAATGCCTACATGTTGTGTTAGTATTAGGTGCATATATTGTGCCCCGTAAGTGTCTGATGAATTATCCATGTGAGTTGAATAGTGAAATTATATTATGTTAGCATGAATGCAAGTTCATGTCATGCAAATGTTACTTGAATTCCCAAATGAATGAATGATGAAGAAGTAGTTAATTATCACGTCTCAAGATTATGCCATGTCTGCTAAGTTTATTTGATCGAGGCCTGGGGGTATTTAATACACGAAAACTTAGCTGCTGTCTAGAGCCATGGTCAGTCATAGAGTGGAATCAATCATGTCTACTCAGTCAGTTATAGAACTAAAGAAAGACTCAGTAATACTCAGTTAGTTAATAGAATTTAGTAGTATTCTATCTGTCCATGGAACTCAGTGGACCCAGTTTAGTTCAGTTAAATAGTACTATCAGTAACAGTCCAGTCTAGCCTAGTGCAGTTTAGAATTCAGTATAGTGTCTATTCAATTGGGAGTAGAATTAAGCACTGAGTGAGCCAAGGATGGGGACTCACCTGCCAGTAAAGGGTGAAATCCTTAGAAGTAGTCCTTGTATTCCAGAACTACGTAGCCAGCGCAGGTTGAGACATCAACCTGCCAGATGAGGGTTGATAAGGTGATCTACTTGCCAGTTGAGGGTACTACCGTTCTTGTTTAGAGTACCTGCCATATGAGGCTGACTCAGCACTTTTCCTTACCCATTGCACGGTATTGACACCCTTCCAACTGGAGTTATATATTAGACCCCAAATCAGTTAGAGAAGGGGCAGATCGGTTAGATAATTGATTACTTTCCACAGTCTCAGTTTTAGATTCAGTCTTAGTTTTAGATTCAGTCTCAGTATGGAACTAGTTTAGTTTTGTAGATTCAGGATTGTCAGGCACAGTCACTCAACTTAGTACGGGACTTAGTATAGTTCTACGGAATCAAGACTATCAGATACAATCATCCAATTACTATTAATCCAGTATTTAGTGTTATGATGATCTCAGTACAGTTTACATATTCATGCATGTACTCTCATTCAGTCATACTCATGTTATTCAGTTATTATTGTTTATACATGTGACCCTATGCATTTTAGCCTACCTCACTGATCATACCAGTAAATTTAAAGTGCTGATGCATGCTTTTCAATTGCGCTAGTCTTATATCATAGGTTCAGATCCACGGGCTCTAGAGAACCCTTAGTAGTTCAGATTTTCAGAAGTCAGCATAGTTGTAAGTCCTCATAGTCTAAGGACATAGTTGTTTTTAGTATTAACATATTTTTTTGAGTGGTCGAAGTTTGTTGGGGACTCATCCCATCAACTCCACAGTTCAGACAATTTAGAGGTTTTTCAGACTAGAGTATTTTTAGATAGTTGTTCAGTTGTTTAGTACTTATATTCAGTTTTGGTATTTTGATACCGTATTCAGATTTATTTATAGATTTGAAACTTATGGCATATGTTTCTACCTATTTCCACAATTATTATAGTATTTATTACACAGTTATTACAGCAGGTACAGTCATGGGTTAGCTTGTGGTCCTCCGAGATTATGAGCACCGTATAGCATCCCGGTTACAAACTCGAGGCATTACAAACTTGGTACCAGAGCTACGGTTAAACAGAGTCTTAAGAAGTCTGAAAGTCACATCTAGTAGAGTCTTGTGCATGGGTGTGTTGCACGCCACACTTATGGATAGGAGGCTATGAGATGTTTTAGGAAAAGTTTCCCTTCTTTTTGTATTCATGTCATGCGAGTGAGCATGAGCTCCAGTTAAACTCTCGGTATAATCCTTTCTCTTTTTTTATAGAAATATCCCTTCAAAGAGGACTAAGGGAAGAGGAACATGAGATCAACCAGAACCCCAGTTAAACTCTCTGTATAATCCTTTCACTTTTGTTTATAGAAATATCCCTTCAAAGAGGACTAAGGGAAGAGGAACAGGAGATCAACCATAACCCTAGCCCATCCAGCCAGATCCACTAGATGAACACGTCTCTCACACTGAGTTTAAAGCAGTCTTTACCACCCTACCTCATTCTATGGTAGCCCAGAATAAACACCCAATTATCGTTCCAACCAACCCAGTGGCTAATTCTGTTGCTTCCAGGATTTGGGACTTCACCCGAATGAACCCTCTATCATTACTGGGTCTAAGTCAGATGAGGACCCTCAGGAATTTCTTAATCAGGTACAGAAGGTTACTTATATTATGGGAGTAACTACTATTGAGAGTATTGAGTTGGTTGCATATCAGTTACAGGATATGGCTCACTTATGGTTTAAATAGTGGAAGGCAGAGAGGGTCGTAGATATAGGGCCCATAGAGTGGGAGAAGTTTGCCACTACTTTTTAGGATAGGTTCTTCCCACTGGAGTTGAGGGAATTGAAGGTTCTGGAATTTATCAATCTGAAGCAGGAAAATATTAAAGTGAAAGAGTATTCTCTCAAGTTTACTCAATTAGCTGGATATGCTCCTCATGTGGTGGCAGACAAAAGATCTCGAATGAGTTAGTTTGTGTCAGGGGTGTCTAGCAGCATGGTCAAGGAGTGTAGGACCGCAATGCTTATTAAGGATATGGATATATCCAGGCTCATGGTCCATGCTCAGCAGATAGAAAAGGCTAAGAATAAAGAGAAAGAGAGGGAGAGCAAGAGAGTGAGAATAGATAGTTTCAACTTCGCTCAGCCTAAGTCAGAGGGTGGGAATCATTCTCAGTTTCTCCCAAAATCTTTAGTCCCAGCTCTGTCCTCATCTAGTGCTCCTGTACCAATGGAAATAGGGATAGGGCACTAGGCACTAAAACCCAGGCAGTGTTAGCAATGCCCGAACTAATCCCCTTTGTCAGAAGTATAGCAAAAACCACTAGGGTACTTGTAGAGCGGGTAGTGATGTGTGTTTTAGGTGTGGTAAGCCAGGCCATAGAGTTAAAGATAGTCCCCTGTCAGGTTCTCAGGGTCAGAATAATCAACCCTCAGCTCAGTCTGGTCACCTGAATCATTAGGGTGCCACTTCTAGTGCCACCAGTGGGCAGCACCCAAATAGACTCTATGCTCTTTAATCCCGATAGGATTAGGAGAGTTCTCTAATATGGTCACTAGTACATTACAAGTTTATCATTTGCATATTTACGCTTTGCTATATCCAGGAGCTTCTTTATCCTTTGTTTCTCCTTATATAGCTGTCGATTTTAGAGTTAGTCCCAAAAACCTAGCATTGACTTTCTCAGTCTCCATCCCAATAGGTAAATCTATCATAGCCAGGCGGGTATACAAGAACTATCTGATTATGATATCACAGAAAGTCACTTCAGCAGATTTAATCAAATTAGAGATAATTGATTTTGATATCATTCTCGGCATGGATTAGCTTTATTTCTGCTATGCCTTAGTCGACTACAGAAATAGAATTGTCCAATTTTAGTTTCCAAATGAACCCATCCTAGAGTGGAGGGGTAGTACTTCAGTACTTAGGGGTCAGCTTGTTTCTTATCTTTGGGATAGAAAAATGATATCTAATAGATGTGTCTACCATCGCGTTTGAGTCCAAGACTCTAGTTCAGAAACCCCTCTTTTTGAGTCAGTGTCAGTAGCATGTGAATTCCTAGATGTGTTTCACGAAGACCTTTTTGGAGTTTCTCCCAAAAGGGAAATTGATTTTAGAATCAATCTTCTCCCAGATACTCAGCCCATATCTATTCCGCCATACTAAATGGCTCCTACAGAACTCAGAGAATTAAAGGAACAGTTAACAGATCTCCCAGATAAGGGATTCATCTGACCTAGTATGCCCCTGTGGGGCGCACCAGTTTTATTCATGCGTAAGAAATATTATTCCCTTGGAATGTGTATTGACTATCGTCAGTTAAATAAAGTCATAGTCAAAAACAAGTATCCACCTCCCAGAATTGATGACTTGTTTGACCAACTTCAGAGTGCCAGATATTTCTCCAAGATAGTCCTCAGATCAGGCTATTATTAGCTCTGAGTCAGGGAGTGTGACATCTAAAAAATAGCTTTCAGAACGTGGTATGGTCACTTTGAATTCTTAGTCATGTCCTTTAGTCTTACCAATTCCCCAGCATCTTTTATAAACTTGATAAACCATGTGTTCAAGCAGTACTTGGACATGTTTGTCATAGTCTTCATAGATGACATTCTCATCTACCCCAGTAGTGAACATGATCATGTAGACCATCTCAAAATAGTACTACATACTCTAAAAAATCATTAGTTATTTGGCAAAGTCAGTAACTGTGAATTTTGGATAAGGTCAGTAGCTTTTCTCAGCCATATAATTTTTGATGATGGCATTAGAGTTGATCCCCAAAAGACCGAAGCAGTGAGAAACTGGCCCAGAACTATCTCTCTGTCAGATACTAGGAGTTTCTTGGGTTTGGACGGCTATTACTGATGGTTTGTTGAGGGATTTTCATCTATTATATCCCCTATGTCTAGATTGACTAGAAGAGTGTCAAATTCTAGTGGTCAAATTCTTATGAGAAGAGTTTTCAGGAGTTGAAGACTCAACTCACTACAACTCCAGTTTTGACCTTACTAAATGGTTCAAACCACTTGTGGTGTGTAGTGATACCTCCATAGTTGGCTTGGGGTGTGTTCTGATGTAGAGAGGTAAGGTCATAGCCTATGCCTCTAGGCAGCTTAAACCCCATGAGAAGAATTACCCTACTCATGATCTTGAGTTAGCAATAGTAGTTTTTGCCTTAACGATTTGAAGGCACTATTTTTATAGTGTGCATGTTGATGTGTTCACTGACCATAAGAGCCTGCAGTATGTAATCTCTCAAAAAGACCTAAACCTCCATCAGAGAAGGTGGCTGGAGTTGTTGAAAGACTACAACATGAGTGTAATCTATCATTCGAGCAAGGCTAATGTAGTGGTCGACGCTCTCATTAGGATGTCTATGGGTAGTATTACTCAAGTCGAGGAAAGTAAAAAGAAGTTAGATTAGGAAGTTCATCAGCTATCCCGACTAGGTGTCCGCTTAGTCAATTTAGTAGAAGGTAGTGTATGGGTGCAGAGTAGTTCAGAATCATCCCTAGCTTCTGAAATAAATAAAAACCAAGATAGGGATCCCAGTCTAGTCAAGTTGAAAGAATTAGTCAGAGATCAGAAGGTAGAGGTTTTCTCCCAAGGGGGAGATGGTGTTTTGCGTTGTCAAGGTTGACTATTTGTGCTAGGCATAGATGACTTGAGGCAGAAAATCTTTCAAAAGTACATGGTGCACGCTACTCTGTTCATCCAGGGGCCACTAATATGTACCGTAATTTGTGAGAAATCTATTGGTGGTGTAGGATTAAGAGAGATATTACAGAGTTTATGGCTAAGTGCTCAGTATGCCAGTAGGTTAAGATTGAGCATCAGAAGCCTAGTGGGTCCATGCAGGAGTTCAGCATTCCTACCTGGAAAGGGAAAGTAGTGAACATAGACTTTGTGATGGGTTTGACTCGTACTGATTATTAGCATGATTCCGTTTAGGTCATTGTAGACAGGATGACCAAATTAGGTTATTTCCTACCAGTCCATACCTCTTACTCAGCTGAGAATCATGCCAAACTCTATATTAAGGAGTTGGTCAGATTGCACGATGTTCCATTATCTATCACCTCAAATAGAGGTACCCAGTTTACCTCTTATTTTTGGAAAGCATTCTAAAAGGGTCTTGGTACCCGAGTTCACCTCAGTATAGCTTTTCACCCTCAGACAGATAGTAAAGCAAAAAGTACCATTCAGACTTTAGAGGATATGCTAGCGAGCATGTGCGACAAACTTTAAGCGTAGTTAGGATGACCACTTGCCTTTTATTGAATTTGCGTACAACAATAGCTATCATTCTAGTATTTAGATGGCTTCATTTGAGGCACTTTATGGGGGGAGGTGTATATATCCCATTGGTTGGTTTGAAATGGTTTAGGCCACAGTGATAGGGCCTAATTTGGTATTTGATACCTTAGAGTAGGTTCAGTTGATTAGGAAAAGACTTAAGACAGATCAGAGCCGAAGAAATCATACACAGATATGCACAAAAAGGATCTCGAGTTCAAGATTGGTGACTATGTGTACTTGAAAATCTCTCCTACAAAAAGAGTTAATCATTTTGGAAAGAAGGGGAAACTCAATCCTTGATATATCGATTCTTACCGAATTTTCAGCTGTTTTGGAAAGGTAGCTTGCAAGATTGAGTTTCCTTCAGATCTATCTTCAGTCCATCCAGTGTTTCATGCTTCCTTGCTAAAGAAAGGCATAGGTGACCCATTAGCCGTAATCCCCATAGAGGGCATAGATGTTCAGAACAACCTCTCTTATAAAGAGATTCCAATCAAAATCCTTGATTATCAGATTCACAGACTAAGGAACAAAGAAGTCCCTCTAGTCAAAGTTCTTTGGCGGAATCAATCCACTGAGAGAGCTACTTAGGAAGCAGAAGCAAATATGTAAACCAACTATCCTCACCTCTTCTCTGTAAACTCAGATTCAGCTCAGGGTAAGAGTTTTACTTAAGCTTATTCAGTTTCATGTTCAGATTTCAGTTACAAACTTGGTATTAGTTACCATTGCATGTTCAGTCATATGTTCATGAGTCAGTTCAGTCATGTATTCATGAGTCAGATATGCATGTTCAGTATGATAATTCAGTGTATCGGTGATATCAATCATGAAACCATGCTTTAGTTGTGCATGCCCAGTGTCTAAGTCTAATCTCTTAGTATTCTCAGTTTCAGCAGTCTCATTCGAGGATGAATATTTCCAAGGGGGAGATAATGTAAGAACCCACAAAATTCTTAGCTTAAATTTGTCCTTTAGACTTGACAAGGGGTCCCACACTTAGAATATATTAGCTAAGTATTCAGACTTAGTGTTATTTTAGTCTTCAAAAGTTGGCAATCTTATTTCGCGACCTTTACGTCCATTAAACATTGACATTTGAGTTAATTCATGATCAGGAATATGAATAGGTTTTTTCAAAAAAGTTTTGGATTTTTCAAACCTTGTTTAGATCATGTTTGAGTGCCCAAAATAGTAGGTCAATGTGATCTCGATGCGTCGCATCGACCATTGCATAGATAAGATAGTTTTACCCTAGCTTCAATGCAAATTCCAGTGAAACAACGCAGACTCGATGCGGCACGTTGGCGATCGCGTCGATGCCAAAGACGCGGCATGTCGGCCTATGCATTGGTAACACAGTTTACAGGCATTAAAAAGGTTACGTCCTCAAGGTTAATTAGGTCCTTGCCCATGCCCTTTAGCACCCAAAATAGGAAATTAAACCCTTTGGAGAGCAATTATATTCATTCTTTCACAAATTTCTAAAGAACAAGAACCCTAGGTGTTCAAATTTCAAATCAAGAACTCAAGAACTCACCATTAACTTTAACAAATTCATCAAATAAGGTATGTGAAGTGTTCATCCAAGGGTTCTTTATACCCTTGGAGTCCAAGGAACTCTTTTAAAGTTCATGTAGAATGATTTCTTGATTTTTATGATTTGAATTAAAATGTATTCATGATTTATTGCAAGATTCATGTAGAGTTAATTGATACGTGTGCTTTATCATATGAATCCATGTGAAAACTCTTGGAATTGTGTGATAGGAATTGAATCATGATGCCGACATGTTATGTTAGTATTAGTTGCATATATTGTGCCCCTCAAGTGTTTGATGAATTGTCCATGTGAGTTGAATAGTGAAATTATATCATGTTAGCATGTATGCAAGTTCATGTCATCCAAGTGTTTACTTGAATGCCCAAATGAATGAATGATGACTAAGTAGTTAATTACCATGTCTCAAGATTATGCCATGTCTATTAAGTTTATGCTATTGACTCCTAGGGGTATTTAATACCCAACAACTTAGCTGCTAGTCTAGAGCCATGGTCAGTCACAGAGTGGAATAAGTCATGTCTTTATCAGTAGAACTCAGTCAGTTATAGAACTCAAGAAAAACTCAGTAATACACAGTCAGTTAACTAAATTTACTAGTATTCCGTTAGTCCACAGAACCTAATGAACCCAGTTCTGTTCAGTTACACAGTACAATTAGTAATAGTCCAGTCTAGCCTAGTATAGTTTAGAATTTAGTCCAGTGTCTATTCAGTTGGGAGTAGAATTCAGCACCGAGTGATCCTAAGGAAGGGGACTCACCTGCCAGTAGAGCGTGAAATCCTTAGAAGTAGCCCTTGCGTTCCAAAACTACGTAGCCAGTGTAGGATGAGACATCAACCTGCCAGATCAAGGTTAATAAGGTGATCCACCTGCCAGTTAAGGGTACCACCGTTCTCGTTCAGAGTACCTTCCAGATGAGGGTGACTCAGCACTTGTCCTTACCTGTGACACGATATTGACACCCTTCCAACTAGAGTTATAGGTTAGACCCAAATCAATTAGAGAAGGGGCATGTCGGTTAGATGATTACTTCCCACAGTCTCAGTTTTAGATTCAGTCTCAGTTTTAAATTCAGTCTCAGTATGGAACTCAGTTCAGTTTTGCAAATTTAGGACTTTCAGACACAGTCAGTTAGCTCAGTATGAGACTCAGTATAGTTCCATAGAATCAAAACTATCAGATACAGTCATTCAGTTACTTGTAATCTAGTATTCATTGTTATGATGATCTTAGTACAGTTTACATATTCGTGCATGTACTCTCATTCAATTATACTCATGTTATTCAGCTATTATTATTCATGCATGTGACCCCATGAATTTCAGCCTACTTCACTGAGCATACCATTATATTCAAAGTACTGATGTATGCTTTTCATTTGATCTATGATGTCTTATATCATAGGTTTAGACACACAGGCTCCAGAGCACCCTTAGCAGTTCAGATTTTCAGCAGTCGGCGTAGTGGTGAGTCCTTATAGTCTAAGGACATGGTTGTTTTTAGTATTTTAGTATTATATTTAGTAGTCAGAGTTAGTTAGGGACTTGTCCCATAAACTCCACTGTTCAGACAGTTTAAAGGCTTTTCAGACTAGAGTATTTTTAGATAGTTGTTCAGTTTTTCACTACTTATATTCAGTTTTGGTATTTTGATACCGTATTCAAATTTATTTACATATTTGAATCTTATGGCATATGTTTCCACCTATTTCGTAATCATTACAATATTTATTACAAAGTTATTGTAGTAGGTACCAGTCATGGGTTAGCTTGTGGTCCTTCGAGATTATGAGCACCGTGTAGCATTTAGGGTATAGACTCGGGGCGTTACACAAACCCTGCAATATCCTTCTTCATACCACGCAACCAATAGATTTCCCTCAATTTACGATATATTTTAGTGGCTTCTGAGTGAATAGAATAGCATGAACCATGCGTTTCCGCTAAAATTTGCTGCCTCAAATTATCAATAACTAGAACACATAACCTTCCCTGACAACGAAGCACAGTATCTCTCTTTGAGAGAAACCTCTACCTTATGATCTCTAACTACCTATCTCAACTTAACTAAACTAGTATCCCTATCTTGACCTTCTTTAACTTCAGCAATCAAGTAAGATTCAGAACAATATACTACCCTCAGCCGAATCAACCAATAAAAGACCTAATATAGCAAGTTGATGAACCTCACTGACTAACTTCTTTTTATCTCCCTCTGATTGAGTAATACTACCCATCGACAATCTACTAAGGGCATCTGCCACTACATTGGCCTTAATCGAATGATACAACATACTCATATCATAATGTTTTAATAACTCAAGCCACCTTCTCTGATAAAGATTCAAATATTTCTATGTGAATAGGTACTATAAACTCATATGATCAGTGAACACATCAACATGAACCCCATAAAGGTAATACCTCAAAATTTTCAAAGCAAAAACGACAGCTGCCAACTCTTCTCATAGGGTTTAATCTGTCTAGAGGCTTAGGCTATAACCATACCTCTCTATATCAATGCATATCAAATACTAATGCATAGCCAAGACTAACTCTAGAAGTATCACATCAATCTACAAACCCATCTGAACCATCTAGCAAAGTCAAAACTAGGCGGGAAGTGAGTCGAGTCTTCAACTCCTGAAAACTCTTCTCACATGAATCTAACCACTGAAATTTGACTTTATTTTGAGTTAATAGATACATGGGGGATGAAATAGAAGAAAACACTTTAACAAACTGCCTGTAATAGCTCGCCAAACCTAAGAAACTCCTGATATCTAATGGAGAGATGGGTCTGGGCCAATTTCTCACTATTTTGGTCTTTTGGGGGTCAACTCTAATGCCATCACTGGAAATAATATGGCCAATAAAAGCTACTAATTTTAGCCAAAATTTGCACTTACTGAAATTGGCGAACAACTGATGAACTCTAAGGGTTTGCAATACAATTCTCAGATGGTCTACATGATCATTCTTACTACAGGAATAGACAAGGATATCATCAATGAAGACTATGATGGACATGTCCAAGTACTATTTGAATACCCTGTTCATCAAGTCCATGAAAGCTGCAGGGGTATTCGTTAGTCCAAAAGACAACTAGGAATTGAAAGTGACCATGCTAAGTTCTGAAAGTTGTCTTTGGAATGTCATATTCTATGACTCTAAGCTAATGATAAACAAATTTGAGGTCTATCTTAGAGAAATAACTGGCACTTTAAAGTTGGTAGAACAAGTCATCAGTTCTGGGGAGTGGATACTTATTCTTGATTTTAACTTTGTTCAACTGATGGTAGTCGATGCACATTCTGAGAGAACCATCTTTCTTACCCACAATCAAGACTGGAGCGTACCATGGAGAAACACTGGGCCTAATAAAACTCTTATCTAAGAGATATTTTAACTGTTCTTTCAACTTTTTATGCTCAACTGGAGCCATTTGATAAGGTGGAATACAGATAGGCTGGGTATCTAGAAGGAGATCTATTCCAAAGTCAATTTTCCTTTTGAAAGGAACTCTGGGAATATATTAAGGGAACACATTTGGAAATTCCCTTACTATTGAAACTGACTCAAGACTCGAAGTCTCAGAACTAGAGTCCTTAACTTGAACAAGATGGCACATCCACCCCTTACATATCATCCTTCTTGCCTTAAGATAAGAAACAATCTGACCCCTAAGAAAAGAGGTAGTACCCCTCCATTCAATAACTGGTTCATTGGGAAACTGAAATTGAACAACTCTATTTCTACAGTCAACTAAGGAATAGCATGAGTGGAGCCAATCCATGCTGAGAATGATATCAAAATCAGTCATCTCTAACTCTACAAGATCAATTGAGGTGATTTTCTGAGATACTGTGACCAGGCAATTTTTGTATACCCATCTGGGTATAATAGATTTACCCATTGGAGTAGACACTGAGAAAGGCTCTACTAATATTATAGGACTAACACTAAAATTGACAATGGAGTTACAAAAGAAAGTGAAGCTTCGGTTTCTAATAAAACATACACATAAAGATGAAATACCTGTAACATAACTGTAACCATATCAGGAGCACATTTCTGATCCTTCCAGGTCTGGAGGGAATATAACCGATTCTAACGTGGCCCACTAGTTGCAATAAAAATGGTACCCTGCTGAGTCGGGTGACCTTCTGAAGCTAATGAAAGATTATATTGGCCCTATTGGCGTAAATCCTTTCCACTCTGAGCAACCATGGACACTCTTGGATCCTGTGACCCATCTTTCCACATCCCAAACACGCATCACTACCATCCTTACACACATTTTGATAATTCCTACCACATTTCTCGCAGAGCGGATTAGTAGTACAACCACTATTCACACTACTCAGGGACTTAGAGACTGGAGCTCTATCCTGACTATCTTGCCTGAACTTAGTCATTATACCACTAGCTGAAGATCACATAGAGGCTGAAAAATTTTGACAGAATTAGGAACGGTTGCCACCTTCTGACCTTGGCTGAGAAAAGTTTAAACTACCTGTTCTGATCCTCTTATTCTCTCTCTCACCTTAAGATTCTCCTTCTCAATCTCCTAAGCATGAACCATGAGTCTATATAGGTCTATCTCCTTAACCATTATGGAAGTCCTACACTTCTTAACCACATAATCAGCTACACCAGATACAAATTTACTCATTCTAGACCTATTATCAGCCTCCAGAGTAGGAGCACACCTCTCCAACTGAGTAAACTTAAGTGAGTACTCCTTTACACTAATACTACCTTGATTCAAATTGATGAACTCCTGCACCTTAGATTCCCTTAACTCTAATGAAATGAATTTGTCTAAGAAAGTTATGGGAAATCCCTCCCACTTAATAGCCCTGCCTCTAAACCTCGGTCCTCCTTCCACTACAAAAACCAATTGTGAGCTACATCCTACAACTAATATACATCCAACTCTACACTCTTACTTAAAGTGAAACTTATGATATCAGTCACTTTCTATACCATATCCAGAAACTCCTACGGATCCTACTCAGACTAGGATCCCAAAAACAAAGGGGATTCATCTAGTTGAAATCCCAAATCTAAATACGGTCGTATTTGCCACTGGATTAGCTAGGGAAAAAGCCTACTAGTTATTCTGAGAATCTTCTGAATGGGCTAGGGTCATAAAAGCGACCCTAAATTTAGTGTGAGAGACATGCACATTTAGGGGATCATCCTGAATAGGTGGTGGTGTTGGCTGATCCCCATTCCTTCTTCTATTGTTTTTTCAGGGAGGTATTATTTATAAACGAAATGAAGGATGAGTTAGAAAAAGAGTTTAAATAGAGTTCATGTTCTTTCAAATGACAAGAACACTAAAATAAGGGAAACTTTAGAAAAAATATTGCATAGCCTCTTGTCATAAGTATGACATGCTTCATACCTATGCACAAAACTTTACTCAACACATCTTTCATACTCTATAGGACATTTTAAAACCTTAGGCTTTGATACAAAGTTTTGTCATGACCCGAGGTGACCCCCTAGTCACGATAATGGTGCTTATAGCCACAAATAACCATAAGCTAACCCATGGCTTGTACCTACTGTGAGCACTAAAAAATATAGTAATACATTATATGTGCAGAAGGTAAGCTGATAAGATACTGTAAAATTGGATACTAAAATATGAATTAAAACATGTCCAAAATATCTGATAACAACTGATAACACTAAAATAACTGACTAGCTGTCTAACTAATTATCTAAAAGCCTCTAAACATCATGAGCAGTTGACAGAACAAACCCCACAACAAACTCCGACTAACTAAACATAATTGCTGAAATAACTTAAATAAACATATCATGTCCTCGATGGATGAGGACTTACCACTACTACTACTGAGTAACACTGATCTATATAAGAACGATCAAGAAATTAAGCATCCGAATTGATATTATAAGACAACATAGCACAAAAGAAAAGTATGTGGTCAGTACTTTGAATATGTTAGTATATGAGATGAGGACTAGGTGAAAACATGAGATAACTGAGCATGAATGCATGAACATTTAATATCTTAGAATACAAGACCAAGCACAAATATGTTTCTGAAATAAATCTGAAATCTGAAAGACTAAAATCTGTATAACTGAATGACTAAAAACCTGTACACTTGGTCAAGCGAACCTGAACTGATATATATTGAATTACTGGCTAAAACTATGGGAGTTATCACATAAACGACATGCCACAATCTAAGCTAATCGAAGTTCAACCTGTAACCCCAGTTGGAAGTGTGTCAGTACCGTGCAACGGGTACTAACACTGACAGTATGGATCCACTAATCATGAGTTTCGAAGGACTAGGGAGTCTGTCCTTAACTGGCGGATGACATATCATAATCCTACATTGGCTATGTAGTTCTGAAACTTAGGGAATGCTACTAAGGACCCAGTCCAAACTGGCGGGTAAACCCCTATCCCTAGGTTTGCTCGGTGCTAAATTCTATTCCCAACTTACTGATACTGGTACTGAACTAGACTAAATTCAACTAAACTTTATTTGTAATAGTTTTCATCATGATCATAAATATCTAAGTATACTAATAAGATTTATGGCTTACCTGACTTAGTACTTGAAATTCTAAAATCATGTAAACACGTACGTATCGGGTGCTCATAACCCACCAGCATAGAATGCTCATAAAATACAATAATAAAGCTTATAACTTTGGGATTGAATCATGGTTTAAAGACCCAAAAAGTAGAAATTTCATTAAATAAGTGAGAATCAAGAACTTGAACATAGAAATGTCTTAAAACATAGAAAAACAGCATCATTACGTGACTAAGCTCATAACTTGACATTATAACAAGAAATCCACTTTAATATGACATGGGAGATTGAATCTTGAGACATAAGATAACCTAATTTTTCATGGAATCATACTTGAACATGAATTGAGTTCAAATACCAAGGAAGAACATGAATTTAACTCATCTTGAACATAATAAACTTCACAATAGAAGAAAAACTCACACTTTACTCAAAAAGAGGTTTTGGGCTTAATGGGTGAAAGGACCTATTGACGAACATCCACATACATCAATAGATGGTTTATTGAAGATTTATTGAGGGTTTCTTAAACTTGGAAGCTTGAATTCTTGATTTATTAAGAAATAGGCTTGGATTTTATTCTTGGGAGAGAAGAAGGATTTTTGAATCGTGACTTAAATGCTTGGGGTTAAGAGAGTGGAATTGACGTGTTTAAAGACCCCTTATATCGATTAGGAGTGATTAGGGATGGTTTAAGGGTCTGAAAAGACTTCAACGCCCTTGATTTAAGTCAAAATTGAGCACTTTTGACATGATGCAATTACTATGCGATGCATAATAATCGCCTAACATAAGGTTCGCGATGCATGGCCATCGTACAGCCCCAAGTGGGAGACTCCTAGCCATCATACACCCTTTCCAGTGACCTTTTCTGATTGTCATGTGATGCACTACCTTTGCATAACCATAACTTTTTGCTCGGGTATCAGATTAAGGCAAAATTGGTATCTTGGAAAGCTAATTCAACTATATAAAATTTGGTGGGTCTTGAACTGAAAAATTCCACATATGTAAGAATTTATACATGTTCAAAGATGACCCTTATGGAATCAAACACCAAAATTTGTTCGAATCAAAGGCTCTTATTCTATTAGTCGATTCATCGGCGCAATTAGTGGCTCTTCTTATTACATTAAAGCAAAATAAGTTCAATAGTATGTCTCAATATTTCATTGATCATTCTCAAGGCACAAACAGTGCATCTAGTCATGCACTTAAACATGCTGCATAGTTTGACGAGAACAAAATTGGAATCTCTACAATAGGGCTTGTCAATGGATAGACACTAGAGCTAAACAGAACTTTCTATATGAAAGAAAGAGGCCAGCTTTTTGAGTTAACAAACAAGGCTAAAACACTTTGTATACAACCAAACACATTTCCATTTTGTGCAAATACTAGCATAGCATCGCTATAGTCAACAATGACACCTGATGCGAGCACGCTTGAATTGAAATCTCAGCCTCAATTTTCACTAAGCAGGTCAAATATGACTAATTATATTGTTATAGATGACAATATAAAAGGCCATCCTTTTAGAGATAAAATCACAACTTTGAATCCCACAATTTTATCAAATTAGATTTTTAATAAAAGGGGGAAAAGAAAGAACCCTATTTCTATTGAAGGTCTACAGATTCGAAGAGAAATTGAAAAGAAAATTTGAATCAAGAAGATAAAATGGTATTGAAGATTTTGAAGAACCTGACAACTGATAGAGAAAACATGCCTATCAGTCGATCTTTATTATCTTCTAGGAGGAAAAGAGGTATCTTGAAGCTTGATTTAGATAGTAAGCTTCTTCCTGAAACAAGAAGAAAAAGATTGAACTAATGCCTTCGAATTATTAAGGTACAATTTCTCTTCAGTAAAGAAGTATTACATTTCTTGTTATCATGTTCATCAAATATGAGAAGTTGTTGCTCAAGCTAAATGACTTTGATAGACACTATTCTCAAATATGGTCAAGAAAGTGGCGTTGCTATTGTTGGAAGTGATAATCTAGCTTGGAGATTTACTGTGGTGAAGGAAATTTTTAATAATAAGCTTTTCGATAAAAAAAAAGTAGCTACTGAGATTATGGCTTCTTGGCTAGGATATCAGATAATAGGTACTTTTCTTAGGAAGCAATGTTATTCCCGTTGCTTTTTTATACATTTCATGGCAGTTCCCTAGTGGTTCAACGGGAATTTTAGTTACGTAAATGCTATCCCAATCTTACTTAGAGTAAAATCATTCTCTTGTATCAAACATTTCTTTCAAGTTTTATGTAGTCCAAAGTAGTACTTCAGCTCATTGATACCTTTTCTATTCTAATCTATTTCCTTAATGAAATCAAACTTAGCATCTCTACTATATTCATATGATCTAGTAGTCTTAGGTATCTTTTAAACTATAGATGTTTCTCAATCTGGTATATGTCCTGAATTTTGGAATCCTTCTCTTAGTTTATTTATTGGGGACAAAAAACCAGGTTTCTTGCAGAAATAACAAGGATGAAGAAGTATTGAGGTAGTTCCTCATCTAGTGACAATATGAAGCGGTCAAAATTTATAAAGAACTCTAGCTCAGGGATGATACAAGAACGTATTGTGCTATGTGATGTTAGTTTTATAAGCGAAAGTTCCCAAGGAGAGTAGTTAGTTCTAAGTAAATATAACAATTAGCATATCTAGACAAATGGGTTTTTTAATTTCCCACCTTTTCTTTTAGTTCCTCTATCATTGGCAAACTCTTATCTCCACCACCATAGATTTCACTATGCACAATCAAATTCACCACCGGAATCATCCCATAACATTGTCACCAGCAATCCACCATTAAACTACTATCATTACAACTATAATTACTAAACCTACATCTCCACCATAGAAAAATCATATTAAATAAGGCCGGGGGAAAGACATAACGATGAGAAGACACAATAAAATACTAAAGGCAACATGACAAAGAAAAAATAACTGAAGTTGAGATGCCACAGCAATATACTAAAGTCAACATGGAAAAGCAAAATAATTGAAGTGAAGAATCCATAACCCAATACTACAGACAATATAAAAAATAAAGCGGAATAGCAACTATACCAATATAGCACAAAGAAGATAGAGAACACCATAATCACTTACTGACACCATCTTTTGATGAAGTTCCGTTTAATTAACTTGAGCTTTATTTATTTAGTTGCACTAGAATTAGTTAAAGTGCTCACCACAAAAGAAGTGGTTGATATTTAAAATAATGAATATAAAAACTGAGGTATATTAGTACTTACTTGGCGAGCAAAATAAGCCAGTAGTCATTCAGTTGAAACGGGTGAGGTTGTATGAGGGATATATGAATGTTGAGCACCAAAGAATTCTCGCAATTTTATTATTTTTTCCATCTCATCTTCTAAGGTTGACAAGCGATTATTCAAGTATTTTTTTTCCTCAATCAAGGATTTATTGTCCTCTAGAGTTGAATGTAGAGCCGGCAATCATTCAGTCTTTGAAGAAGTTCCCCCTTTCATGTCTTTCGCCTTTAGTCCACCGCCAAAGCAACATACATGACTACAATTTTGAGGTCTAAAAGATTTTTCTACAATCTCTATTCTAGGTAGAGATAGCTTGGCTTTCACAATTTCTTCGATCTGAGCATACAAAATATATAAAAGGACATTTTTTATCAGAACCCATAATAACTTTAAGAAATTTACATATTCAATTTACAAAATACATATGATTTCCAATTGCTTCAGGTTCAACAAGATTGTTGTCTTTCATACGAGCCTCATAGAAAATAGTCCCCAAATCTGGAGGATTTCCATGTTTCCTGCCCCTTGCATCAAAAAGAAACATGGCAAATACCTCATAAGTATTTTCTTTAGGACATAATTTTTGATACTACCTGTTGATACATTATCTCTCGAATAGGTTTGCTACTAATATGATGAAGCATTGTCAAATTAGCTCAGTTTGCTATATTCCTTCTGTTTCTCACTTGTATTCTTAAACAATAAGCTTAGAATCTATTGAAATGCAAATTCTAAAATTGTAAAGCAAGTAATGCAGAGCTACGAAATGGAAGCTTAAAGACAAAAGCTGAAATGCAAGTTTTCAAACTAGAAGTTTCATATTCTTCATTAGGAATACCTGAAAACTTTCGGAACAAAAATATTCCTTAACTAACCATTCCCAGTCCTTTTTCTCTATTCTCTATGGTTTACACTTAAGAGCATGTATCATTGACTTATTCTTCACATATTTACTATGCAAGTGTCCCCTCTATTTGTTCCACAACTCATTCATCCATCCAAAGATATGATCAAGATGATCATTCATGTCATTACTCTCAAATTTATCCTACAATAATCAATACACAACATCAGATAGAACGACATAAAAAAGGTCCAAATTCACATTCATAGTATCAACTACATTTGTTCGTGAATAGCTACATATATGTGATCTAAATTTTGTTTCTTAATATCACTCTACGATGATACGACCAATGGACACATGTTACTGTCACGAATTAATTTTTCCAAATGTCTTGAAAATAGATTTCTATTTTTTCCAACCATTTGATTATTGTAAAAGGCTACATTCAGTTTCTGACCGACTTCAAGTGATGCAACTTTGCTGCATTTGTTTCTCCCTCAAACTATTTTTACCTTTCTAGGATTGGATGATCCTACAACAACATAATTTATTAAGAACTATACTAATAAAATTTAATTCTATAAATTTAACAATACATAAATTCTAAAATATCATACCTATTACAGTAGTTTGGGAGGGTTCATGTTCTATTTCTAAAGAATTAGAGGATTATTATCCATTGATCATATTCCTTGATTAGATCCCACATTATTCTTAAAAACCCCTAACAAGTATCATAAAGGTATGGTATTACATCCCACATTATTCATGGAATCCCCTAACAAAGAGAAAACATCTATATGATGTGATGAAAGTGGACAAATACTGAGTAGATTTGAAAAAACTTTTAGAAACCCTTACACTGAGTGTGGTGTGATGAATGTGGAAAAATACTCAATAGATTTGGAAAAATTTACTTTTTTCAACCTCATTGGTGTATTTCTTAACTCAATTAGTAGATGGAGGAAATAGAGTATGAACTTGCATGTATGCTTTCTCAAGAACCATGGAGTTCTTACATAGAGCTCCCAATCCTTGACTAGAAGACATAGTAAATTTTTTAAGTCCTTCAAGTCCCTTACCAATAGCACCTAGAGAAAGCAAATTATATTACTAATACTTAAGTTATATATGCAATCAAAAACTCAACAGATTTGAAAAAAAACCTTACTTGTTTCAACCTCTTTGGTGTATTGCTTAACTTGATTAGTCGATGGAGAAAATGGAGTATGAACTGGCATATACTCGTTCTCACGAACCATGGAGTTCTTACGTATTGTTCCCATATTCCTTGACTAGAAGACATGGTAAATTTTTTAAGTCCTTTTTCTGGTCCCTTCCCAATAGCACCTAGAGAAAGTAAATCATATTACTAATACTTAAGATAAATATGCAATCAAGAACTCAATAGCTTTGAAAAAAAAAACTTACTTTTTTCAAACTCTTTGGTTCATTTTTCAACTTGATTAGTCGATGTAGAAAATGGAGTATGAACTTGTATATACTCGTTCTCACAAACCATGGAGTTCTTACATATCGTTCTCATTCCTTGAACAGAAGACATGGTAAAGTTTTTAAGTCCTTCTTCTGGTCCCTTCCCAATAGCACCTAGAGAAAGAAAATCATATTCTAATACTTAAGTTATATATGCAATCAGAGACTCAACAGATTTGAAAAAATACCTACTTGTTTCAACCTCTTTGGTGCAGTACTCAACTCGATTATTAGATGGAGAAAATGAAGTATGAACTTCCATATACTTGGCAGCAACCAAGTGCACATGCAAGTGTACGTGGTCTACCAAGTAATAAAGTGGCCTCAAATAAAGCTGAATATCAATCCCTCAGAGACTTCTTCTAACAACTATCCAATTCTAGTTCAACTATTAAGATTAAACTAGTGCAACGGTAACCAAGAGAGTTTTGAATGGTTATAAACTAAAAGTAAAGTAAACAGTGCGTAAAATTAAAGACTTGAGACAATCAATGGATGAAATCCCAAGGTTAAGGCACTATGAACAACCATAATACGCTATTGAACTTCATTAATTACATTGCTTATCTTTGTTCTTGATTCATAGGGTTTATTGAATGGTAATGGTACTTGATCTCTAACCTTCCACCTAATTAGACATTACAATTACATCGTTGAGAGGGGATATAGTAATTCTTTTAGATGCACTAAGATATCATCCTACATGTGAATCAAGAAAGGCTTCTAGGTATATCTCTGTCCTAGTTTCTAATTCAAATTCATTATTTTATAAAACAATTAGAACCTTACTTTATTCTTCCCGAAGTTCTATCTTTCTATTCCCCCTCCTGATATCTCAAGGTCAACAACATATGTATTCTAAGGTTAGATACTCCTTAAAATAGTTTTAAAAAAAAAGGATGAACAAACAAACAAATTTTATAAACAATACAAACAAACTCAATTCAAAGAGAAAGTAAATATGTTCTAGGCCTTAATGATGATAGGCGAAATTACGCGCCTATATCAATATATTTTGCCCATATTTTAGCCTAGTTTCGAGAACTAATTAGCTATTTCGTACACTTTTAGTCCTTTTTCCTGTAAATGAGCTAACAAATGTGATTAGGAAAGTTTCAGGTATAAATGATGCAAAATACAGCAATTTATGGCTTACTTGACGCAAAAGAAAGCTCACAAACGAGATGGAAAGGAGCTGGACGCATAAAGGACTAAATCTGCTGCATGGAAAATCTGTCCCGGGCTAAAACAGCATTTCTGAAGACTTTGGGACTTACAGACACAAAGCTGGATTTTTGCCATAATACATTAACCTAGTGCAATTAGGTTATGTGTTTCATCATTCTATTTGGATTATAATTTTGTAACCTTACCCTAGTACAATTGGGTCAAGGATTTCATTAGTATATTAGGATTTGGTTATTTATTTTATTAGTTGAGTAGGAGTAGGATAGGAGTATTATAAATACCCTATCATGTTAGAGATTTTAAAGAGGGGGGGAGACATTCTGACAATTCATTCATCTCCTTACAATTAAGACATCTTCCTACAACCCATTCTCAATTCTTCATTCTTCTACTCTTAAATTCCACAACAAGAGAATCGTTACTTGCTACGGAATCACTAAAACCACACGCCAAACACCTACTATTCACGCCATCCACCATGCAAAACGTGATATCCTTCGCATTCATGGGTAACTAAATCTCTTAGTTGGGGTTATGGAAGCCGAATGAGTTACTATCTATAGCTATGAGTTTGTGAGTTCAAGACAAGTATATTGCTTATATCATTATTCTCTTCATCTTAAATCTACATTCTTTGCGGTTCAAACACAAGAACACGCCATTCTAACATCTAACCTGTTCGAGAGAAAGGTTATTTGTCTAGAAAAGAAGACGCATAGACCAACGCCAGTCTAACATCTGACTTGTTCGAGAGAAAAGTTATTTGTCTGGAAAAGAGATAATGTCAAGGTAGTAGGACACCCTTTCCTATTAAAAAGCTAGTGCCGTACCTGGACTAACTTCTTGGAGAATTCGTACCGTTAGTCACGCTTTAAGCTCGAGAGAGTTAAAGTGAAATAGTCCTTGTTTAGGTCGAGAGACGCTTGGATTTACCATCGACTACAATTCTCTATAAGCAATTACATGTCAAGACTCTACACACTCATAGCCAATAGAGACGTATACCTCAGAAGGTGGACATAACCCCAACGCCTCAATTCTCATTGTTTACAACACACGTGACAATCTCTCTTTATTTTGCTATTTTCAGTTCTTACATTCTTGTTTTGGTTACATACTACAATCCCCCCTTTCCTACGAGACTTGCACTAAAAGTCTAGTAATTTCTCTTGCTTGTTGGCCAAGCTATTCTCTGTGGGATCGATACCCAACCCAGGTTGGGTTCTATATTTGCTAACGACCGCTTTACACTCCCACGAGAGCTGTAGATTGAGCGTTATCACTTAACCTCTGAATGGGGGGGTGTAGCCACTAATAGACATAACTGTAATCCAAATCAATGAATACATGATTAAAATCCATTAAAAATCTAAAGTAAAGAGATATAAAACCTAAAAGAAGTGTTTAGCATCCCCTCCTTGATCCTCCAGGACATCCAAAAGCCTCCACAATATGCTTAAAGTGTCCAATTTATAGTAGAAAAAGTTTGGCCATGTGGGAATAAGCCATGCTCCGTGGCCTCTAGATCCCCGTACTGGAAGAGGCACCATGGGCTTTAGTGCCATGGAATGGAAGGGGGGCCGTGGGCTTTAGTCCCATAGACTGGATGGGATGCTATGAGCTAATCTCCTGACCTCACTATAAAGTTCTATTTTGACTTTTAACTTTGCCTTGCACTTTTGTCATCCCTCACAAACCTTTTGGTGTTATTTCCACTTGAATTTCAGCTTGCTCATCATCAATATATCAAAATAATCAACTCAACAAGCAACCTAAATTATCAAACACCATATATTGGAGCTCAACTGTAACGCCCCAAGAACCTATCCTGAGACGTCATACGGTACTTAAGGCCACACTTGGCCTCAAGCTAACCCTCTAAGCCTGTCATCCCTTTTTGTAAGGTAGTATTTTTTGGAATTAAGCAAATCTTGTAGATCTAATCATTCCATCTCTATTGAAGATTCAAGAACAAATTCTTATAACCTTTGTAAGTAAATCTTGAATTTATTTATGAATAATACAAAGATGCTTTCTATTTCTTCTATGGAAATGTGGGGCTAAGCTCCCATAACTAGGGTTATAGGATCCTTGATGTGAAAAACGGATTTTGGGTTGTGAATCCAATTGAGTTCTATGAGTAATGGACATTGTATAAGCCTTTCTTCACTTTAATGACTTTTCTTGGTTGTAAACTTGAAGAGTGAGCCCTTAAACATCACTTGACCAAAAAGGAAAGTGTGTGTTGGGAAAAGAAAGGGTTTACATGAATTCTCAAGGCTCTAAACCTTAGATCAACGATGAATGCCTTAGCAGGATTGATCTACATGAGAAAATAGTTGAATAAATAATATATCTTCTGAGTTTTAGAGAATTGAGGGATAAATTACCCAATCAAATTGATAAACTAATGGGTAAATAATAGGAATCAACTACGCTTACAATGGAAATTGTTAATTGGAACTCATAAATGATTCACAACCCTAATTATTCAAGTATCTTGGTAACCATAAGTCTGGTTTGTTTAATATCATTGAATTACTACTTAAAAAATGAATCATTAGATGGAATAACTCTGTTACAATTAATGAGGACATAATTCACAAATTAAAAACCCCCATTTTATCTTTTCTTATCATTTATTTGAATTCAACTTGTAGCTATAGTTTCAAATTAGTTTAATCACCACTCACATTGTTCCCTGTGGATTCGACCCCGACTTCAAAGTTGGGTAAATATATTGACAACGACCGTCTTGCACTAAATTGACGTGTAAGTTGAGCATTATCAATACCCACATATGCACTTCTAAACAACCACTCATAAAGCATATTTCTCATATTCTATAATACTTCTATCCATAACAACTTCCCTACACTATTCAGATGATACACATAAAATATCCTCAACTAACCAAGTCATACATAAAACTTCACCCCAAAATTCTTTCAACTTATAGACTTACGTAAAACAAGCACACAATAATTTTTCCCAAATATAACACACAAAACTTCAACTAACATTGACATGTATCAAAGACTTGGCCTCAATCTTACTCCACAATTACTACCTTAACTCAAATAAGCACACAACCATCTTTCATCAAAAAAAAATACTTACTCTTTCCCATCTAGACAACTATTCACCATCACTATCTCGACCTTAGGGAAAAGGTCACTGAAAAATTGGGATATCAAAATCCGGAACATGAGGAGAGTACTAAGCATAACTTGATACCTTACTGAGGCATAAGGAATAGAGAACTCACGGCATGGAATCATTACAGATATCTAATCTGAGGACGTACCTGATATAAATCTGAATTTTTCACTGATCGTTAAGACTATCACATGTGCGCAAGAGTCATGAACTGCATGACCTAAATTTTTTTGAAATTCATAACTTATGGAAAGAGATTCTGACTGCTAAACAAACTGGGAACTCATCAGACCAGGAACTAGGAGAGTACATGATTCCTTATCATATGCCTGAACACGAGCTATGATCATGAAGCTGGACATAAAGCATAAGAATGTATCGGAACAACTGAAGTAAACTGCTGAAATAAGAATAGATTGAGCATCATTCTTTCTCACGGCCAATTCCACAACTTACTGGCACATCTATTATCATATGAAAAATTGACTTAGATACTCATTCTATCATCTCTCTCTTAGATTTAAGCCCCTGCTCTAAGTCTGTGAACCACTATATACACTCTGGTATAGACTGAAATCACTTTACTCTAGAGTCGGGGATATAATAATATATATAAAACTAAACTTACCCTGTAAGATGGTATCTTCATGTAAAGCAACCAATGCTAATACCTACTTCTAAGATTCAACCCTTGGGTTTCTATAGCCAACCCTTAGGTTTCTATAGCCCCAAAAGTCATTATATAATAGCTTAAACATTCACCAACTCAGATTCTTCTAACACTAAACATGGATATCTCCAAACCTTTGTCGGACCATACCACTTTTGTCATAGTCTACCAGCATCACGACTCCAAACCTATATCTCGCTACTATGAGAATCAAGATCATATCAAAAGGCTTAACATTATCTATCAAAACTCCTTAACTTGGCTATTTAGAACACCATATACCATTTAACTAGTCTTTCTCCATCTAGCAAATCAACGACACCACTAGCCACACACAACATGTAATAGCCTTAGAAAAATACTGCAACCTTATATCACATTGGCATACTTCTACTTCATACATACAACATCATACTTCATTATGAACCAAATAAAATTAAGCTCTTGCATGCACGTTTCAAGACTATTAGTATCATTCACCAAGAAACAATCATATCCACCTTCATGACATCACTGTTATGCCTCAAAATCTACTACAAACCTTCTCACAAGTAGTACTAGTCTACAAATACCAAAGAAAAGAAAGTCAAGAGGGTAGAGTCACATAATAGACATGGTCAACCTTAATCTTATATTATCACCCATACAATCTTATCTACTTATACGGATTTCTCACATCACACTTACGTACCCAAGCGAATATTTAGACTACCTTCGAATTCCACAAACAACCTTGTGTCTATAATTATATCTTATTGGCCAATCTATCCATTTTCATACTTTGAGCAAACAACAACTCACCTTAGCTAATAAATCCTTCTCTACCTTCTACTAAACTAACACAGAAGGACGTATCACTTTAATACTAACTCAATCTCATGCCAAAAGATTCGGCTATACATACATTCACTAAATTGACCTTACCACTTTTCTTGCCATTATGCCTCTAAACCCCCAGTTCCATCCAACACAAGAACCAACAAAATGGGCAATAAGTTGCTAGTGAATCAAAATAGGCCTCACAGGACTTCACCAGACTTTGAGTTTTCAACAACACAATGATAACAAGATTACCAAATACAAAAACTTGAAACACAATAATCAATGATCTAAGGATACATATCTTACCCCGTATAAATAAAAAAATCTGAGTCAAACACTTCCCTCACAGACTACCAATAGGTCATGACGCCGACACTTAACTTATACTACTACTCGGGTGGAAACACAGTTCCAACATTCTGCTATATATCATCCCTCTTAAGCGTGACATCAGCAACATAAATTCTAAAAAGGACTAAATACACTCAATACCTCAGGATAAAAAGAATGATTTCATCAGAATCAAAGTTCACACTAGAATCAATACACTCTGAGGCACTAATGGACTCTTCACAAGTCCTTGCAAAATTTCAAAATCTTATATGGCTCAATAAAAAAGAACCATGTCATTTAGACTCTAAACTTCTGTACTTGAATTACGCCAATAATGAGACATGTCTGAGAAAATTAGAGTAAGGAAAGAATTGGGATATCTGTTACTTTCATATGGGCAACACCATAGCACGAATTAGAGTATGAAAGAGGAACATTCTGACTCTATTGCGTGAATTAGAACATAGAGAAAGAGAGACATTCCTAAATGCCTTGTAGCCTCCTGCTTATAAGTGTGGCGCTACACACCCATAAATAAGACTCTACCCGACGCAATTTTGTAGACACCCTGGGACCATGAACCATGCTCTGATACCAAGTTTTTCACAACCTGAACTAGGGCCTGGCCGTGACGGACATCCCGAACCATAAAGGCCTGGAACGTCTTTCTCTATCTGGTAATCATGCACAACATTTATGTAATAAAAGAAGATGCAAAAACATAATCTGTTATGGAAACATGGTCAATTCTTAATTCAACATGAGTATGCAAACTGTAAATCAACTACATCTAAATAACCTCTGACTCAGTCTGCGAAATCTCTACTACATGAAAATCTGACAACTTCTGAAACTGGGACAAGGCCCCCAGTAGACCAAACCTGAAATAAGTTACATAATCTGAAAAGACAGGCCTTCTAGAATAGAGAAGGCTCACCACTGTACAATCTGATCAGCTATCTAAATTATCTACTGCTTATCTGGACCCCTAGACTAAGTCTCAAAACCTGAGAGGTAGGGGGAGGGGGTCAATACAGATGTACTGGTACACAGAGCATATCCAAAATAATCATTTATTATTTAACATATATGACAGCAATTTAAAATAGTTCATAAGTATATCAAATAGTAAGTATTCACATCGGCATTTTAAAGACTCTGTAAAAATCATCTCAACTTTAAGAAATTTGTGTTACTTCTGCGCTAGGTGGTATACCCTACAACTCTGAAAAACTCCATGGGATATATGGAAACTGCCATTAACTCGGCAGCAAAGCCCCCAACCCAAGTGTGCCGCAAGGGTCGGAGTCTCTGAATCTACTACGCCACACAGTCATCGCCAGCGTACAATAATAATCTACCCATATCGGCAAATACGATTTAAGGCTAAGAGTTGCTTGAACTCGCGCCTTCTTCGAGTAACCACCTAACCTTCTTTAAGCCCCTTTTTAAAACTCTATCAAACATACAATCTCTGAAAACATACTCTAAAAACATACTCTAAAAACATACTCTATTATGGCATAAATGCATATGGTATAGTCATACCATTGACTTGCAAGTCATATCTCTGAGCCATTATTAGTCTATCATAAATCTCTGTTTTCAAAACACATGTTTTGAGACTAGCATTTCAATAATTCAATTCAATGAATCTTTTTTCACAAATCTCATGTAAACACATGCAATTCTTTCTCATACACACAAGAACATATTGATATCAAGAAACACCCTCTCAACTATTCCAAATTATGTTCAAATGCCAGGATATTGCAAAAACATCTTTCAAATCACAAAACCATAATATTTAATTCAATACAAGAGAGGGAGGTCATAATTTATACTCTCAACAATCTTAAATCTCAAATTCATACATATACATATATATGTAAATCAATTTAGGGGAAAAGACCACAAGGCCAAAGCAATAGTAGCATTGAAACTTTCAAAATGCATAATCAATAATATAGTTTTCAAAATCCCCATAAAATACATGCATTAAAACCTTTAAATCATTCTTTTATAATTTCAAGACTATGTAGGTTTTAGAATAAACCCCACGTACCTTTATCTAGAAATTTAAAGGATGCTTCTTGATGCCCACAGCTTGCGGATTCCAAATCTTCAATTTGTTTTGAAAACCCACGGTTGAATCTTCATTTATTTGGATTATCAATCTGGAACCCTAGAGAGTGTTCTTGAATATTTTTGGTGAATGTATGAGTAATATGCTCAAGTAGGGTTGAAATCTCGAGTTTGGACTGATAAAGGTATGGGAAAATACTCAATATACCCTTAATGAGACCGGTATAAAAATATAACTGGGAGCCCAATTTCATGGGCCATCGCGATGCGCCACTATTGCGGTGGCTTACTGGAAATTGACAAATGGAAATTTGAACCACTCCGTGATGTGCCACCATAGTGAAGTCCCACTAGAAATTGATCATCATCATTTACACCCTCTCCGCGACGTGCCAAGGACAGGAATGATGGTGTTTTACGATTAGGACTTAAATTAACCTTAACTCCTTCACCGAATGTTTGTTTTGGACGAATCTTATATCAACGGAAAGCTTATTCAATCATCTACGAAATGAAAAGTTGAAATCTAAGGGATTCCACCAAGAAAAAATATAAATCATTCTAGAAGCCAATGCTTGATATTTTAGGGACAAAAATTTAGCTAAGAAAAACTTTGGGGCGTTACATCTAACCCGAAAAATAAGTGTTTAGAAGCCGCTCTTTGATCCTCCAAGACATCCAAAAGTCTCCACAATGTGTTTAAAGTGTCCAATTTATAGTATACCAAGTTTGGCCGTGTGGGAATAGGCCATGCGCCACGGCCTCTAGAACTTTGGACTAGAAAGGGCACCGCGATATTTAGTCCTATGGACTGGAAGGGGCACCATGAGACTTAGTCCCATTGAATGTATGAGGCACTGTGGGCTAATCGCCTTACCTCACTGGAAAGTTGCATTTTGACTTTTAACTTTGCCTTGCACTTTTGTCGCCCCTCCCAAACCTTTTAGTGTTATTTCCAATTGAATTTTAGATTTTACATCATCAATATATCAAAATAATGAACTCAACAATCAACCTACATCATTAAACACCATATATTAGAGCTCAACACAACAAACAATCCATAATGATGAACTAGAAACTTAAACTAAGCCTAGTCTCGTTTGACTCATAAATACATAATAATAGCATTAGGAACTCATTTGACTCATTAAATTCCATCACAATAGACTAGAACAACACCTAGCTCAAGCTAGTAACTCTAGTTTTCTTGATTAAACTCTAAATGATCAATTTGAATCCAAATTTTTTCAAAACAGCTTTAAATATTGTAATAACTTACTTCAATACTTAGATGATTATTTATATCATCATTAACACATAAAGCACACAAAATTCCCTCACAAAAAGGCTAAATAATCTAGGATAACAACTCTAAGACGCATAAAACCACCTCAGATCAATAGTCGTTCTCACAAACCACGGAGTTCTTATGTATCTTTCTCATTCCTTGACTAGAAGACATGGTATAATTTTTAAGTCCCTTTTCTGGTACCTTCCCAATAGACCTAGAGAAAGCAAATCATGTTATTAATACTTAAGTTATATATGCATTCAAAAACTCAACAGATTTGAAAAAAAAAACTTACTTGTTTCAACCTCTTTGGTGCATTGTTTAACTTGATTAGTCGATGGGGAAAATGGAGTATGAACTTGCATATGCTCGTTCTCACTAACCATGGAGTTCTTACATATCATTCCCTTTCCTTTACTAAAAGACAAGGTAAAGTCCTTAAGTCCTTTTTCAGGTCCTTCTCCAATAGAACTTGTAGAAATAAATGTGCAGTTATATGAGCTTAACATCTTAAGGTTAATATGACAAGTGTAATAGGACCATATAGTTTCACTCTTAGAATTATATGGTTAAACATAATCTTCCAGATATAAGCGAAGAACAAAGCTACCATAATCTCCATGTAAGATGCATATTCTCTTAGAGCATTCATCGACACAATCAGTGACTTTTCTTATTTCATGAAAGCAGAATAAGTTCAATAGTATGGATTAAGGTTTCATTGATCATTCTCAATGCAAAAAAAGTACATCTAGTCATGCCCTTATATATAATGAATAGTTTGATGAGAACAAAATTGGAATCTCTACAACAGGACCTATAAAGGAAAGACATTTTTGCCAAACAGAACTTCTAGTGTGAAAGAAAGAGGTCAGCTGTCTGAGTTTAAAAACAAGGCCACAACACTTTGTATGTAACCAAACACATTTCCATTTTGTGCAAATGCTATCATAGCATCGCTACTGTCAACAATGACACCCGATGTTGGCATGCTGGAATTGAAATCTCAACCTCAATTTTCACTAAGCAGATCAAATATGACAAATCATACTGTTACAGATGACAAGTTAAAAGGCCATCATGTGGACTTGTGTCTTATATTTTTTATTCTTCCTCTGTGAAGAAATTTAACATTACTGGACCCTGAGCCTTATCATAATGGGTATCCCAAGTCCAACCAGGACCGAGGACCGCCCCCTGTTACCCAACCCAACCACCTTTGTCTAGTCTTAGATGGGCTGAATTTCGAACATATAACAAGATAGCATTATTGTTCTCATCAAGACTCTAGGATAGGGTCACAACCGTGACCGACCCAATCTAGTCCAACCATACCGCACCAACCGCCCAACTATACCAAGAAAAACCATAGACCCTAAACTAAAGGGAATACCAAAACATAATATGAAAATCAATCCCAAAATGTAATAGGATGGAACAACCAACAATATCGTCTAATGATGTCATCGCACCAACTTATTCCAATGACAAGCCTGACACCAATATCGATCCCACCCATACCAACCCCCAGAAGTACCATAAGCCTCTATCTAAAAGAGTAAACAAATTTGGTTGGGACATGCCCCCAACCATGGCCAAAACCAATATCCAAAATAAAAAAAAGTGTCTAAAGAAATTCATAACATGAAATGATGCCTTTCAAAGGGATGAAAGCTCCCTACTTTAGTCCAAATTTTGATAGCAAATTCGCATGCTAAACAAAAGTAGTAGAACGGTCGGTTCCTGCATAGCATGGGTATACAGCCGCCAGTAGACGGGGTTAGCGAATGACCGCTAGCATGAAACTCAGAGTAAGGATAAAATAATGCCTATTATAAAACCAAGTAAAACTCTCCATGATGCATAAAACTATACATATATATAAGTGTCGGTAAAAGGGACCGAGTTAGCATACACTTAAAACCTTTACCTGGGTTGTGTAGCTTTGCCGTCCTAACCACCCATGGGCGATATGAGTTCATCTCCCCTTACTAAAAGGGTCCCAATGCGTGTAGCTGCACGACTGGGAAATATCCATGGGATGACTAGTACATCCCTCCAATATAAAATATGATATTCACACGTGGTCATCAAGGACCCCTCATATCGGCAAATAGCTTAGCTACACACCCTGCCATTAATTCCTAATTAAAACCATGTCCAAACAATCTATTTACCACTTATTAACCAAAGCCAATATTGGAGGTATCGTCATACCATCCCATTACTTGAAAGTAATATCCATAGCAAAATCATTTAGGTTAAAGGGACCTTAGGTGCCCTTTCCATATACCATATTAAATCTACTTGGGAAACTTCCATGTTCTCCACAAGCATAACCATTTAGCCTTTATCCCTTTTCAAACCATTTAAATCATGCATAAATCCTTTTATCTAGTTTAAAACATACAAGAGTTCCATTAAAAGAAGTCAATGCAATGAACATATCTTTATAAGCATTTCATCAAACATCTTGGGGGCATAATATAACAAAAAACAATTCCAAAGACTATTAAACCATTACCATGCAGTCCAATTGTCCAAAACCACCATTAATGCATACCAAAACATAATAAAAGCCATAGGAAACCATAACCAAGCATTCAATATCAAAACCCCCAATAATAGTTGAAAAAGCATAATCATGGAATAGTAAAAACCATGAAATCAATCATATAAACTATGCCTTTAGTTGAAATTACAATGAGGGAAGAAAATCAGTCCTTATACCAAAGAATTGATGGAAAGAAATCACCAAAGCAAGCCCCAAAGAAATCCCTTAGTTGAAAACCTAGTTTTATTGCTCCAAAAGCTCTTGAGAGAATTATTGTATGTTTTGGAATAGTTTTTAAGTGATAATGAATAGAATGATAGGGTAAATAACCTCCTAAGTGTATTAGAAGTCATGGGTTATAATTAGGGTAAGTAGGGAAATATCCAGAATACCTCCACTTAAATCCCTAAAAAATCTGTCATGGGGATACGATTGACCCTCTTACGAGTCGTACCCTTCCTTACAATTGGTTTCCACCAGTTGTACCAAGGCCTTAACCTTTGGATCAAATACTTTCCAGTATACGACTCACCCAACCAAGCCATAACCTCAGCATACGATCCGTACCCATGATCCATATCCTTGGCAGATTAAATTTCCTGGAGGATCAAACACTGGCCACCATACGAGTCACCAATACAACTCATACCAAGCCTTACGACTCATACCCCTAAGTCATGACCATTCCAATAATCAAAACCATCCCATTAACTAACATTGGTCAGCATATGACAGGGCTATACCATCCGTATCCCAGCATACAGCTTGTACTCATGAGTAATATTAGGTTCGGAGAATAGATTTCCAAGAAAATTTCTATGGGTCAAAACCCAGGAGAATACAGAGTCATTTGTATTATCAAACATCCCTTTAACAAAATTTGAAAACAAAGAGGCAAGGATGTTAATATTTTCTTTAACAAACTCATAAAATAAAGATGTGTTCAAGAACACATACCTTCCGCATCAATCCAAGGAGAAGAAAACAAATGCAAATACTTGGAATTCATGTCCTCTTCTGCTTCCCAAGTAGCTTCTTCCACTTTATGGTTCTCCATAGAACCTTAACCGAAGCCACATCCTTGGTCCACAACAGATAAACTTGCCTATCTAATATCTGAATCGAGACTTCTTCATAAGAAAGAGAATCCAAAATACCCAATCATTCCAATGGAATAACCAAAGATGGATCACTAAGAAACTTCCTCAACATAGAAACATAAATGACTGGATGAACCAAACTTAAGCTAGATGGCAACTCCAACTCATAAGCAACATTGCCAACTTTCCGTAAAATCAAATATGGACCAATGAACCGAGGACTAAGTTTCCTCTTTTTTTCCAAAATGCACCACTATCTTCATTGGAGACACCTTGAGGAACACCCTATCTCCGACCTCAACCTCCAAGTCTCTAGCCTAACATCCGCATAGAACTTTTGGCGACTTTGGGAAGCTTTAAGCCTATCTTGAATTACCTTCACCTTCCCCATCGCCTGATAAACCAAATAAGGACCAAACATATCCACTTTTACAAGCTCAAACCACCCAATAGAAGATCTATACCTCCTACCATACAATACTTCAAAAGGAGTCATACCAGTACTCGAATGATAGCTATTTTTGTAAGTAAACTCCACCAAAGGCAGATGCTCAACCCAACAACCATAGTCAATCACACAAGCCCGAAGCATATCTTCCCAAGTTTGAATAGTTCTCTCTGCTTGCCCATCTGACTGCGGATGAAAAGCAGTACTTAGACTAACTTTAGTCCCCAACCCAATGGCAGAAATGAGATGTAAATTGCATACCATGATTAGAGATAATTGAAACAAGTACCCCATGCAACTTCACAATCTCCTGAAGATACAAATTCGTATAATCCTCTATTGAAAAGGTAGTCTGCATCGGCAAGAAATGTGCAGACCTATTCATCCTATCCACGATACCCCAAATCAAATTATACTAATTTTCAGACTGAGAAAGACCAGTAACGAAGTCCATATTGATCACTTCCCAATTCTATTAAGGCAAATCAATTTGTTATTATAACCCTCCTTGCCTTATGTGCTCAATCTTAACCTGGTGACACACCATGTACTTAGCCATAAAATCAGCCACATCCCTCTTCATGCCATTCCACCAATAGATCTCCTTGGGATCATGATATATCTTAATCGAGCTGAGATGGAAAAAATAGCATGACACATGCACCTAAACCAAAACCCTTTGCCACAACCCATTGACATCAGGAACACACAACCTCCCTTGGTACCATAAAGCACCATCATCACTGATCTCAAACGCCACTACCTTTTGTCCACTAACGTCACTCTTGATTTTCATCAAGATAGGATCTAAAACTTGCTTCTCCTTAATCTCCACATCGAAAAAACATCAAACCACTTCTTGCACTGTCACACCGCCATTTTTAGAGTCCAAGAGACAAACTCATGGATTAGCCAAGTGGTGAATATCCTTCACTAATTCCCACTTGCCTTCCTCTACGTGAGCCAAAATCCCCATGGATAACCTGCTAAGAGTATCAGTAACCACATTAGCCTTAATTGTGTGGTAGTGAAGACTCATATCATAATATTTAAGAAGCTCAAGCCACCTTCTCTGCCTGAGATTAAGCTCTTTTTGAGTGAATACATACTGGAGACTCTTGTGATCAGAAAAGATATCCATGTGAACACCATACAAATAATGTTGCCATATTTGTAAAGCAAACACAACCGCCAACAACTCCAAATCATGAGTAGGATAATTTCTCTCATGTTCCTTCAACTGGCTGGAAGCATAGGAAATCACCTTCCAATGTTGCATCAAAACACAACAACCAAGCCCTGCCCGAGATGCATCACAATAAACCACAAACCCATTATTTCTCTCTAGCAAAGTCAGGATTGGAGCTGAAGTCAACTTATCTTTCAATTTCTCAAAAATCCCTTCACAAGCATCCGACAAAGAAAAATTAACCATCTTCTGAGTCAACCTAGTCACAAGAGCATCTATCGAAGAAAAGTTTTCCACAAATCACCTATAATACTCAGAAAAACCTAAGAAGCTCTAGATATTGGATAGAGTCGGGGACCTAGGCCACCTCTTCACCATAGAAACTTTATGCGCATCCACCATGATCCCTTCACTACAAATAACATAACCCAAGAAAGTGACAGCGTTAAACCAGATGTCACAATTAGAGAACTTCGCAAACGACTATTATTTCTTTAGGGTATACAACACCATACAGAGGTGATTAGCATGATCCATCTCACTCTTCAAATAAACCAGAATGTCATCGATAAATATAATGATGAAGAGATCCAAATACTTCCTGAACACTCTATTCATCAAGTCCATAAATGCTGATGGAGCATTAGTTAACCCAAATAATGTCACCAAGAACTCAAATGCCTATACCAAGTATGAAAAGCTGACATAGGGATATCCACCTCCCTAATATTTAGTTAATGGTACCAAGACCGAAGATTTATCTTAGAGAAAAACTTAACACCCCATAAATAATCAAACAAATCATCTATCCAAAGTAAAGAATACTTTTTCTTGATCATCGCCTTATTCTACTACTATAGTCAATGCACATCCGAAGGAAAACATTCGTCTTGTGCACAAACAACACTGGTACACCCTACGGAGAAATACTAGGATGAATAAACCCCTTATCCAGAAGATCCTTAAGTTTCTCCTTGAGTTTCCTCAACTCAGCCGGAGCCATTCTATATGGAGGAATAGAAATTGGACGAGTGTTCGGAAGCAAATCAATACCAAACTCTATTTCCCTATCTGGAGGAACACCAGGAAGATTATCCAAAAAGACCTCTGAAAACTCATTAACCACAGGGACCAAAGACAAAGAAGGAACTTCCAACTTAGAATCTTTAACCCAGGCTGATTAACCTCTAAGCTCTAAGATAAGAAATAAACCTCCCCCTCGGAGCTAAAAAATTACCTTTCTACTCTATAACGGATTCACTAGGAAACTTAATGATAACCCTATGGGTTCGAAATCCATAGACGCATAACAAGAATAAAACCAATCCATACATAAGATTACATTAAAATCTGCCATATCCAACTCAAATAGATCTGTAAGGGTCTTCTTGCTACCAACAAATACGACACAACCCCCTATAGACACTCTTTGCAATAATTGAGTCACCTACTAGGGTAAAAACAGAAAAAGTATCCAAGATAACTTTTGGATTAAAACCAAAAGACACGGCCACATATAGAGTCGCATAAGAAAGAGTGGACCCTGAATTAAGCAAATAATATATGTCATGAGAGAAAAGCCATAATATACCAGTAACAACATGAGGTGATGCCTCAAATTCTTGTAGAGACTCCAAAGCATACAGCCTATTCCAACCAACACTAGAACCAGGAGCAGTAACAGAAGTAGATGCCACACCACCGGGAGCAGGAGCAAAAAATAAAGTAACAGGAATCTTATTCGCCCCCGTAGTGACCTTATTGATTGAACAATCCCTGAGTCGATGAACTACCTATCCACACTTGAAGCACTTATCCTATCCTTCCTCATAATAACCTCGATAAGGACGACCACAAAATTGACAAAAAGGATAAGACAAAACTGACTGACCTCCACGCGCTTGAGATTGGGAAACCTGTGCTCAAGAATTATCACCACCTTAGTGATGCTTGTTTCCCGACTGTTGTGGATAAGGAGCACTGGTAGAAAAGAAGCCCTGGTAGAAAAGGAGCTCGAACTCTCCCACTTCTTTTTCTGCCACTTGCCACCATTTTATCACCCTGAGATTAAGCACCTCCCTTATTAAAAAATATGTTTCTCTTTCTCTATCTATCCCCATACTCTGTCTGCTTCCTCTTTTTATCCTTAACTTGTTGCATATTACTGGCCAACCTCGAGATGTCTATATCTTTAATTAGCAAGGTAGTTTTGCTCTCCAGAATCTAATCTCTATTCAATCCAGAAGCAAACTTCCTTATTCTCAACCTCATATCAGCCATAAAATCAAGAGCATACCTTGATAGGTGATAGAACTTTAAAGCATATTCCTTTATAGACATCCTCCCATGCCTGAGGTTCACAAACTCCTCCATTTTTCTTTCCTCAACTCTAGAGGAAAGAACCAATCTATGAAGGCATTAGAAAAAGCCTCCCACAATCGTTCCTCTTCCATATCACCTTTATCCCTATCCCACTCTTCATACCACTGATAAGAAACATCCTTGAGCTGATAAAATGCAAGTTAACCCCCTTTACATTAGTAACCTGCATCGCCTAAAAGATTTTTTCCATATTATCCAAGAAGCATTGTGGATCCTCCTAAACCTTCACCTCAGTAAAAGTTGGAGGACCCATCTTCATGAATTGACCAACCCTTGTGGCCTGAGCAGCCAAAGCACTAGTCGTATGCCACTCATCCTAACTAACAACCAATTGGGCAATGACATGAATAGACTAACAAAATTTTAAGTTCATAGACTAACAAAATTGTGAGTTCATCACGTTGCCCTGAAGAACCTGAGGAGAACTTAGATAGAATATGAGAACTATAGAACCATCATGAATATGACCATGAAATCAAAGATGTACTCCAGACATAGGATGTACCCCTTCAGCATTATCCCTAAATGGGTTAAAAGAATTTTCTAATCTTCTAGATATAGGAAGCATGATCTAAAAAATGACCAGATAAGGATTACAGGAGATTCTAGGATTGAGAAATCAAACTCAAAAATAGAAAACCAAGAAAGTGAAACATTACTAAATGTCTTGTAGCCTCTCTCTTATGAGTGTGGTGCGCTTTACACCCCTAAAAGAGACTCTACTCAACAAGACTTTGTGAACTTTCCAATTGACCATGAACCTAAAGCTCTGATACTAACTTGACATGACATGACCCTGAGACTTGTCATAATGGGCATCCCAAGTCCAACTAGGATCGAGGACCGCCCTCTATTACCCAACCCAACCAGCTATATCCAGCCTTAGATTGGCTGAATTTCGAACATATAACAAGATAGCATTATTGTCCTCATTAAGACTCTAGGATAGGGTCACAACCATGACCGACCCAATCGATTCCAACCGTACCAAACCAACCACCCAACCATACCAAGCCAAATCATAGACCATTAACAAAAGGAAATACCAAACATAATATGAAAATCATACTAAAATGTAACAAGATAGAACAACCTATAATATCATCTAATGATATCAGCCCACCAGCTTATTCCAATGCCAAGGCTGACACCAATACCGATCTCGCACATACCAACCCCCAGAAGTCCCACAAAGACTCTATCCAAAAGAGTAAACAAATTTGGATAGGATATGCCCCCAACCATGGCCAAAACAATTTTCTAAAATAAAAGAAAAATGTCTAAAGAAATCCATAATATAAAATAATGCCTTCCGAAAGGATGGAAGCTCACCACTTTAGTCCAAATATTGATACCAAATCTGCGTACTAAATTGAAGAAGTAGAATGGTCGACTCCTATATAGAGTGGGTATACAGCCGCCAGTAGACGGGGTCAGCGAATGATCGCTAGCATGGAACTCAGGGTTAGGATAAAATAATGCCAGTCATAAAACCAAGTAAAATAATACATGATGCATATAACTATACATATATATATATAAGTGTCGGGAAAAGGGATTGGTTTTAGCATGCACTTAAAACCTTTACCTGGGATCTGTAGCTTTGTCGTCTTAACCACCCATGAGTGATATGGGTTCAGCTTCCCCTGTTGAAAGGGTCCCAATGCGTGTAGCCGCACGACTGGGCAATATCATATAGGATAACTAGTACATCCCTCCAATATAAAATGTGACACTCATATATTGTCATCAAGGACCCCTCATATCAGCAAATATAAGTTTTTGGTGTTGGACCCCTGGGACAACTATGTTTCACTTCTTAGCTACACACCCCGCCATTAATGCCCAATTAAAACCATGTTCAAACAATCCATTTACCATTTATTAACCAAGGACAATATTGGAGGTATCGTCATACCATTCTATTACTTGCAAGTAATATCCATAGCCAAACTAATTAGGTTAAGGGGACCCTAGGTGCCCTTTATATATACCATGTTAAATCAACTTGGAAAATTTTCTTGTTCTCCACAATCATAATCATTTTGCCTTTATCCCTTTTCAAACCATTTAAATCATGCATAAATCCTTTATCCATTTTAAAACATACAAGAGTTCCATTAAAAAAAGTCAATGCAACAAACATATCTTTATAAGCATTTCATCAAACACCTTGGGGGCATAATATAATCAAAACCAAATCCAAAGACCATTACACCATTACCATGCAATGCAATTGTCTAAAACCATCATTAATGCATACCAAAACATAATTAAAACATAGGAAACTATAAGCAAGCATTTAATATCAAAACCCCCAATAATAGTTAAAAAAACATAATCATAAAATAGTAAAAACCATGAAATCAATCATATAAACCATGCCTTTAGCTAAAATTACTATGAGGAAAGAGAATCATTCCTTATACCGTAGAATTAATGGAAAGAAATTACGAAAGCAAGGCCCAAATCAATCCCTTAGTTAAAACCCTAACTATCTCGTCCCAAAAGCTCTTAAGAGAATTATTGGATGTTTAGGAATAGTTTCTAAGTGCTAAGTAATAGAATAATAGGGTAAATAACCTCCTAAGTTTATGAGAAGTCATGGGTCATTATTAGGCTAATTAGGAAAATGTCCAGAATACCTCCACTTAAATCCCTAAAAAATCCATCACAGTGATACGAGTGACCCTCTTACGAGTCGTACCTTTCCTTATGATTGATTTCCACCAGTCGTACCCAGGCCTTAACTTTTGGATCAGACACTGTCCAGTATACGACTCATCCAACCAAATTGTAACCTCAGCATATAATTCATTCCCATGATTTGTATCCCAAGAAGAATGAATTTCCAAGAAGATCAAATACTGGCCACCATAAGAGTCACCAATATGACTCGTACCAAGCCATACGACTCGTACCCCTAAGTCATGACAATTCTAGTGATCAAAACCATCCCACCAACTAACACTGGTCAGTATACGATAGGACTATACCATCCGTACCCTAGCATACATCTCGTACCCATGAGTCATATAGGGTCCGGAGAATGGATTTCCAGGAAATTTTCTAAGGGTCAAAAGATGTTTCAATATTACACAACTTGTCTTTGTAGTGTAGCACACTACATGTCTTTTCATTAAATATGCACTTAAAGAGATTCACAGTTATAATAGAACCACTGCAAAGAGCATGTGTTTTCATTCAATAGGCACTCAAAGAGCATTTAGCACACTACATATTTTTTTTATTCAATATTGCATATTTTCTGTTTATTTGAATTGTTATGACCATTGTAGTTTGTAAGGTTACTTTATAGTCTTGGTATCTTTAAGCATGACAAAACCACTCCCAAGTAATTCCTTGACTCATGATGTCAATGGAAACATTAGAGTAGGTTCATAAACATTTGGTACTTCATCCAAATATCCCTACATGACCGTCTCGACATATGAAAGTTCTTTTGAACTTGTAAAGGAGAGAAAAAGAATAAAACTAGTTTAGTTGGTTATATGTGTTTCCTTTTCAAGTCTACTGACTATGTTTCTTCTATGTATTCAAATTTTGAGCTTAATTTGTATTCAAGACTATTTTTTGTTTTAGGTGTGGAATAAGACTAATCCTAAAGCACTGCTTGGCTCATAATGTCAAGAAGGGGTCATAGAGTGGGTCATATTAGCTTTAAGTAATCCCTTGCCCTTTCTACATTTTGACCCAAGGTTCTCTTGAACTTGTCAAAGAGAAAGGTAGGATGAATCATATGGCAAAATAGTACTTTTCAAGAGCTTTCTCCAAGATATTTGGTTATGTTGAAATTTGGAATGGTTTAGGTCACCCCCTGATTATACCTTATTGAATGAAAATACATTATCTAGTATCCAGTTACATTAATACAATAACAATAACCTTCAATCTAGGACAACTGAAATATTCACATATCGATGATACAGAATAATAACTGCATGCCCTGATATATACAGAAGAATTGTAAAATACCTTCACATATTATCTACTAACCTTCAGCCTCCGAAAGATAGGGTAAGGTTGTGTGTAATAAACCTTCAAGTACAACCCTTCTCATGATCCATGCATAGAGGGAGCTTTAGTGCACCGGGTTAGCTTTTTTATATTTCTACTAATTGTTATGTACCCTGACTAGCTCATTATCTCATATAAAATCATCGAAATAAAAAATTCTTTTAACATTTAAGAGTTGATACATATCTATATTTCTTACTTACTTTATTTAAGCTAAAAATTCATTGCGGTAGATACAATACCAATTTACTTCTACCAATTATAGTTAGTATTAAATTATAGGACTTTTAGAATTAGAACATGTTCTCTTTTACGGTAAACATAATTTTTTAATCCTTTTGATGAAATTGCCATTAACAATCTGGTGCAAGGGGTTAATCGAATAAAATTTTGATTTTTTTCTTACTCTTTTCAGATTGGAATAAAGAAAAATCTCTTTTAAAAGCGAATGCTAAACGAAACTATTTACATTATACAACCCTTCCCAATCAAACTAGCAGACTTTATCCAAAAACATTATCAGTTTAGGTTATTTGGATTCATATACAAAGGTACTCTCACTCCAGATAAAGTATTTGTTGCAGTTGAGGTATAAACACCGACAGTGTGCGCAAAGTTTCATGGCAGAATGTTGTAACGCCCTAAAAATGGGTCCCGAAGCATCACACGGTGCTTAAGGCTACAAGTATCCCCAAGCTAACCCTTTGAACCATTTTCTACCATTCCACTTATTTTAGTATCATTATAACCAAACATCTGCTTAATATCATCATCAACCATGTCTCACAATAATATGGATAAATGCGAGAAATAACAAAATATGAAAAGTCTAACAACTCCAACTCACTAGTCTAACAAAATCGGCCTGACAAGCCTCTAGCATTCAATGTACCAAAGAGCCATTGGAACAAGCCCCAACTAACTCGAACTCAAAAGATAAAGTATCAAATCAAACTGAATTGGGAGTCTGAAATAGCACATCCTCGGATCATGAGGACTCACCGCAGCAAAGGATGTAGATCTGGAACTGAGCACCTGAACCTACATTATAGGAAAAATATAGCCCACAATTAATACATAGGTTAGTACCATGGAATATGGATCAATTATATGGGGGGGTGTGCAAGTTTCAGAAGTCAAATATCATAAGTATTCATAGAAAACATGCATGTTATAACAAGTGACTCACATAGCTCGAATAAAAATATCATATCATAAAAGAGTAAGATATATCAGATAAAACACGTGAGTCATCATAGTAAGTTCTCAATTCACGTTCATCTCGGTTTTCAAACCATCAAAGAAATCAAATCTCATAACAATTCTCTTTAGAATATAGTATTTCAATCTTTCAGAAAACAATAACTTTCTCATAACCAATTCTTCAAAACAATATATTCCTCTTAGATAGAATGGTACACACACACATATTGGGAGTCTCTCATAACCGACATAAACCATGTGATCTACATGGAGTCAAACGTTCTACCCACATTGAGGAGAGTCGCCCTATTCCTTGCCATCGGAGTAGGACCTTAAATTATCAATTCAAACACTAGTGATCACTATGAAAATCAGCCTCAATTCTGGATCCTACGGGGGCACGTAGTTCTAGGGAAGTACCAAACCCGCTATACCTCCCACTCGGTGCTAAAGACTACTCCCGAACTTAGCTCAAAACTTTTCAAAAGAAAATCCACCATAAAATAGTTCAACAATTCACAACGGGAGCCATCATTCTACCCCTCTCATAATGAATCAATAAAACTAGATTTCTTTTCTCATCTCGGGTTCAAAATCAACCCCTTTTTTTACGACCGAAAGGTCAACGCTTCTTTATATTTTCAAATCATTCAAATTCAAGGTGTTTATAACACATGTTTTCTCAAAAACAACAATCTCAAATAGAGTTCAAAACCTATGTCTAAATATCACATTAAAACTTATCAAGATTCAAGCTTTACATCATAAGCACATATAAATTTCTTCAAAATCTGGAAATTTCAGCTTTAAACACAAAATATCATTGTTCTCATATAATTCCACTTCTAAAATATCAAAAATATCATAATCTCATGAGAATCAATATAGGATGTAAATTCATGCTTCAAATTCAGAATAAAACATATAAAATCCATAACTTCGTAAAAGAAAAACATTTTTGGGCACAAGAACGAAAGGGTGTCCTTGTTGAAAACCCCACATACCTTTATGGTAACAGATTCGTTGAAAGATTGGACCTTCAATGTTGATTGTGCAACCCTAGTTGTTTTTCTCCTTTTGTGCTCTTGGATGATTAACTTAGACTGATAATAGGATTATGATGTGTTTAGAATCTATTAAATTCATAAGGTTAAGTTTAGGGGTGTGGAAGGAGTGCCAAAAGACTTAATTGCCCTCAAAATTACACAAAACGGAGTGTTTTCACTACCTGAAGCACTAAGTGTGCACTGCACACCTTATGGCACACTTTGAAGTGTGCCTTGCACACCTTATCGCACACCCATTCCAGTAGCCATGTGCGATTAGTTAGCCAATGAACTCTACTTCACAAAGCCATAACTCCTTGCTCGGGTGTTGGATTTTGATAAAATTGGTATCATTGGAAAGCTAATTCGATTCTCTATAATTTGGTGGGTCGAAATATGCAATAATACCACATATTCATTAAGTTATTCTCGTTCAAAGATGACCCTTGCAAAATTAAACACTAAAACTTGATGGATTCAAAACTCTTAGCTTGCACAACCTTAAGTGACTCATATAAACACACTTAACACATCATAAGCTCTCTTATAACTAGGATACTCATGGTAATTCATGTGCCCAAATATGGATTATAGAATTGGGGGTTTCACATATACTAACAATGGTTCGTTTTCTAGCTTAGCAAAGTGCGGGGTATTACAATATCTCCCCTTTGGGGACATTAGTCCTCGAATGATGTTGGGTATACTAATACTAAAGAGAAAGCGAAGGGTACACTGCTGAAGCAACTTGCTAGACTTTTCTCTACTTCATTCTACATTTTGAACACAACAAGGAGTGCATAACCCATCAAATCACAGCTGAATAGTATAAAATAACAACTGAACTACTGTAACTTTGCATAGAAAAGGAATGATCTAGAGAAGAACGGTACCATCGTCTTGATCGGAGCTTGCGGAAAATAGGTACCGGTACTTGGATTGCATATCCTCCTTAGTTTCCAAAGTTGCAACCTCAACAGACTGATTTTGCCACAACACTTTGACCATGGGAACTTCTTTGTTCCTTAGTCTCCGAACTTAGAAATCTAGGATTTCAACTGGAATCTCATTAAATGAAAGACTGTCCTGAACTTCAGCGCTCACAGAAGGATCTACTACCACGAAATTACCAATATGCTTTCTAAGCATGGAAACATGCAACACCGGATGAACAGTTGACAACTCCGTGGGCAACTCAACCTCATAAGCTACTTTCCCAACACGGCTAAGAACTCTAGAGGACTAAGCTTTCCTTTCTTCCCAAACTTCTTCACCCATTTCATGGGCGAAATTTTCAAATACACCAAGTCATCAACTTCAAACTCAAGGTCTCTCCTCCTCATGTCGGCATACACTTTTGACGGCTCTGGGTTGTTTTCAATCTTTCTCTAATCACCTTGACTTTCTCTATAGTCTCAAACACTGAATCAGGACCACTCACAGCAACTTCACCCACTTCGAACCAACCTATGGGTGATCTACATTTTCTCCCATACAAAGCCTCAAACAGGGCCATGACAATTCTAGAGTGATAACTATTGTTGTAAGCAAACTCTTAAATGGTAAATGCTCATCCCAACTTCCCTTGAAATACAGAGCACACGCTCTCAACATATCCTCCAAAGTCTGGATGGTCCTCTCAGCCTGACCATCTGTCTGCGGATGAAAAGCAGAACTAAAATGCACTTGGGTACCAAGACCCTTCTGAAATGCCCTCCAGAACTGCGAAGTAAACTGAGAACCCTTATCCGAAATGATAGACAAGGGAACTCCATGCAATCTGACTAACTTCTAGATGTATAATCTAGCATAATCCTCAGCAGTATAAGAAGTAAACACAGGTAAAAAGTGCACAAACTTAGTCAACCTATCAACAACAACCCAAATAGAATCATGATGGCATCAGGAAGGAGGTAAACCAGTCAAAAAATCCATGTTTATCTCTTCCCACTTCCAAGTGGGATTACTAAACTCCTGCATCTTACCGCCAGGTCTTTGGTATTCTACCTTAAACTGTTGGCACGTCGTACACTCAGCTACAAATGCTGCTATATCTTTCTTCATGCCACTCCACCAATAGATTTCCCGTAAGTCACGGTATATCTTGATGGCACTAGGATAAATAGAATATCGCACACCATATGCTTCATCCATGATTCTCTACCTCAATTCATCAACATTTAGAACACACAATCTACTATGCAATCTCAACACACCATCTCCTCATTGGGAGAAAACCTCTACCTTTTGGTCCTTGACTGACTTCTTCAATCTGACCAAGTAGCATCTAAGTCTTGCTTCTTCTTTACTTCCGAAACCAGAGAAGATTCAAAACTATTTTGAACCCATATACTACCTTCAGCAGAGCCAAACAGTCTAAACCCCAACCTAGACAGACGATGCACATCATGAGCTAACTCCTTCTTATCATTCTCCACAAGGGCCATACTACCCATAGACAACCTACTAAGGGAATCTTCCACAACATTGGCCTTGCCCGGGTGATACAACACGCTCATGTCATAGTCCTTCAACAGCTCTAACCACCTTCTCTGCCTAAGGTTCAGTTCCCTCTGGGTAAATACATACTACAGACTCTTATGATCTGTAAACACATACACATGGACACCATACAGGTAGTGGCTTCAAATTTTCAAAGTAAATACTACAGCAACCAACTCTAAGTCATGGGTTGGGTAATTCTTCTCATGGGGTTTTAACTGTCCAGAAGCATAGGCTATAACCTTGCCCCTCTGCATCAATACACAACCCAAACCTACCCTATAAGCATCATAATAAACCATGAAATTATCAACAGCATCAGGCAAAGTCAAAATAGGAGCTGAGGTGAGTCGAGTCTTCAACTCCTAAAAACTCCTCTCACAAAAATCTGACTATAAGAACTTCACTTTCTTTTGGGTCAACTGGGTCATGTGAGATGCTATAGAAGAAAACCCCTCAAAAAAGTAGTGGTAATAGCCCTCTTGACCCAGGAAACTTCAAATATCAGATGGATAGATAGGTTTAGGCCAGTTTCTAATAGCTTCTTTCTTTTGGGATCAACTTTAATACCTTTGAAAGAAATAATATGACCCAGAAAAGCAACTGACCTTAACCAAAATTCACATTTTTTGCATTTGGCGAATAATTTATGATCTCTAAGGGTTTGCAAGATAATTTGGAGATGGTTTGCATGGTCTGCTTCACTGCGGGAGTATACAAGAATATCATCTATGAATACAATGACAAACATATCAAGATATTGCCTTAACACTCAATTCATGAGGTCCATGAAAGCTATTGGGGCATTAGTGAGCCCGAAGGACATAACAAGAAACTTAAAATGACCATAGCGAGTACGAAAGGCTATTTTCGTGATGTCACACTCCCTTACTTTGAGTTGGTGATAGACAAATCTAAGGTCTATCTTGGAAAAATAACTTGCACCATGCAACTAGTCAAACAAATCATTAATTCTTAGAAGGGGATACTTATTTTTTACACTGACTTTATTAAGCTGACAATAGTCAATGCACATACGTAAAGAACCATCTTTCTTCCACACAAATAAAATAGAAGCACCCGGAGAAACACTGGGCCTTATGAAACCCTTATCTAATAGATCTTTGAGTTGCTCTTTCAACTTCTTAAGTTCTGCAAGTGCCATACGATAAGGAGGAGTAGAAATAGGCTGGGTGTCGGGAAAAAGATCAATCCCAAATTCTATCTCTCTATCGAGAGATATCCCTGGAAGATCTTCTGGAAAAACATTAGGAAACTCATTAACGACGCTAACTGACTAGAGAGTTGGAGTTTCAGACTTAGTGTCCTTGACTCTAACCAAATGATAAATGTACCCCTTGGAAATAAGCTTTCTAGCCTTGAGATATGAGATAAAATGACTCTTGGGAGATACAGAACTCCCAAACCACTCAAACACAGATTCATCAGGAAACTGAAACTTGACTACTCGGGTACGACAATCTATAGAGGCATATCAAGAATGAAGCCAGTCCATACCCAGAATGACATCAAATTCCACTATGTCCAACTCAATCAGATTAGCAAACATGACTATATGAAGGGCTATAACAGGACACTTTCTATACACTTTCTCGACAATAATCGACTCACCTACTGGGATAGAAACTAAGATAGGCTCAGGAATATTTTTGGGACTCACTTCAAAACTCACAACAACTAGAGGTGTAACATATGAGAAACTGGACCCAGGGTCCAACAAGGCATAAACATCAAACTGAAATATACAGAGCATACCGTAACAACATTGAGAGAGTCCTCCTACTCCTATCGAGATGGTAAAGCATAAAATCGGTTCTGGCGCTGGCCGCTAGTGGTGCTAGTAGAGGCGCCCTGAGCTGGGACTGGGCAAGTCACCTAAATTGGAGCACTAGCAGTCTGAGTCTAAGTCTGAGGGAGATTATCACGTCGCCCTTGCGTGGTATGTGGGCACTCCCTAAGCTTGTGACCCATGTCACCACACCCAAAGCAATCTTTCTTTACTCCCCAACACTCACCCAAATGGATCCTACCACACTGGGTACACGGAGTATAATTTGGCTTACTACCAATACTGTGATGAGTCCTGGACATATACGACTTTCCACTTAGCTCCTGCCTACCCTTAGGCATGGGAGCACTAGCTGACGATAGTGCTGGTGCTGATGAGCGATTCTAAAATTGAGGGCAGTCCCTTTCTTGCAATTTAGTCTATCCATGTCCGTGTTGCTCGGACCTACCTCTCTTATTCCTTCTCATTCTATCCCTCTCTTAGATCTTGTCTGCTTCAATCTGTTGGGCATAAGTCATCATCCTAGAAAGATTTATCTTACTATTTAGCATGGCAGATCTGCACTCCTTAACCATGTAGCTCAACACCCCTATCATAAATTTACTCATACTGGCTCGGTTATCAACTACTAAGTCAGGAGGTTATTTGGCCAACTGATTGAACTTCAAGTAGTACTCCTTAACAGTTATAGAGCCCTGCCATAAGTTCATGAACTCTTTCACCTTCGCCTCTCTCATCTCTAAAGGGAAAAACTTATCCAGGAATACATCCTGGAACTCCTTCCAAGTCATAGGGTTGACACCCTCACCTCTACCCTTGCTCCAAGCAACTACCCATTCATAAGAAAGGTCCTTCAACCTATATGATGCCAACTCCACCCTATGCTCCTCAGAGACATGCATCATCTATGTGATCTTTCTCACCTTCTCCAAGTATAATTGTGGGTTCTCATCTTGCTTGGACCCATAAAACTTTGGTGGGTTCATCTACATAAAGTCATAAATCCTCACAGCAGCTGAATCACCTCCCTACTATTGTGGAGCAAGGATCGAATTGGCCTGAACATTTATAGTAACAACTTGGGCCAGCACCGAAAAGGCTGCCCAAAACTCAGCGTAGGAGACATTATCATTCAGTGGGTCAGCAAGCTAAGGTTACTACCCGGCGTTATTCCTTCTAGCTTGGCGAGCAGGCATATTCTAAAATAAGAAAGCATGAATTAATAGCTGAGAGAGACATTATAAGCACGATGGACTTCTAAAAGAAAGAAATAACCTTTTCCCTAAAATGTCTCATTGCTTCTTGCTCATAGATGTGCCATGCTACACACTGATAATCAATACTCTACTTAACTCAGCTTATCAGACTCCCTAGGACTCCTTAAACCTTAGGCTCTGATACCAAGTTTGTAATGCCCCAAAAATGGGTCCCGAAGCGTCACACAGTGCTTAAGGCTACAAGTATCCCCAAGCTAACCCTTTGAACCATTTTCTACATTCCACACGTATTTAAAGATCATTATAACCAAACATCTGTATAGTATCATCATCAACCATGTCTCACAATAATATGGATAAATGCGAGAAATAACAAAATACAAAAAGTCTAACATATATGTGGGTGTGTACAAGTTTCAGAAGTCAAATATCATAAGTATTCATAGAAAACATGCATGCTATAACAAGTGACTCACGTAGCTCGAATAAAAACATCATATCATAAAAGAGTAAGATATATCAAATAAAAGACGTGAGTCATCATAGTAAGTTCTCAATTCACTTTCATCTCGGTTTTCAAACCATCAAAGAAATCAAATCTCATAACAATTCTCTTTAGAATATAGTATTTCAATCTTTCTAAAAACAATAACTTTCTCATAACCAATTCTTCAAAGCAATATATTCCATTTAGATAGAATGGTACACACACACATATTGGGAGTCTCTCATAACCGACATAAACCATGTGAGCTACATGGTGTCTAACATTCTACCCATGTTGAGAAAAGTCACCCTATTCCTTGCCATCGGAGTAGGACCATAAATTATCAATCCAAACACTAGTGATCACTATGAAAATCAGCCTCAATTCCGGATCCTACGGGGGCACATAGTTTTAGGGATGTACCAAACCCACTATACCTCCCGCTCGGGTCTAAAGACAACTCTCGAACTTAGCTCAGATCTTTTTAAAAGAAAATCCACCATAAAATAGTTCAACAATTCACAACGGGAGCCATCATGCTACCCTTTTCATAATGAATCAATAAAAATGGATTTCTTTTCTCATCTCGAGTTCAAAATCAACCCCTTTTTTTACGACCGAAAGGTCAAAGCTTCTTTATATTTTCAAATCATTCAAATTCAAGGTGTTTATAACACATGTTTTCCCAAAAACAACAATCTCAAATAGATTTCAAAACCCATGTCTCAATATCACATTAAAACTTATCAAGATTCAAGCTTTACATCATAAACGCATATAAATTTCTTCAAAATCTGGAAATTTCAGCTTTAAGCACAAAATATCATTGTTCTCATGTAATTCCACTTCTAAAATATCAAAAATATCATAATCTCATGACAATTAATATAGGATATAAATTCATGCTTCAAATTCAGAATAAAACATATAAAATCTATAACTTCGTAAAAAAAACATTTTTGGGCACAAGAACGAAAGGGTGTCCTTTTTGAAAACCCCACATACCTTTATGGTAACGGATTCGTTGAAAGATTGGACCTTCAATGTTGATTGTGAAACCCTAGTTGTTTTTCTCCTTTAGTGCTCTTGGATGATGAACTTAGACTGATAATAGGATTATGATGTGTTTAGAATCTATTAAATTCATAAGGTTAAGTTTAGGGGTGTGGAAGGAGTGCCAAAAGACTTAATTGCCCTTAAAATAACTCAAAACGGAGTGTTTTTGCTACCTGAAACACTAAGTATGCGCCGCACACCTTATGGCACACTTTGAAGTATGCCTTGCACACCTTATCGCACACCCATTCCAGTAGCCATGTATCATTATTTAGGCGACGCACTCTAATTTGCAAAGCCATAACTCTTTGCTTGGGTGTTGGATTTTGATAAAATTGGTATCGTTGGAAAGATAATTAGATTCTCTATAATTTAGTGGGTCGACATATGAAAAAGTACCACATATTCATCAAGTTATGCTCATTCAAAGATGACCCTTGCGAAATCAAACACTAAAACTTGATGGATTCAAAACTCTTAGCTTGCACAACCTTAAGTGACTCATATAAACACATTTAACACATAATAAGCTCTCTTATAACTAGGATACTCATGGTAATTCATGTGCCCAAATATGGATTACATAATTGGGGGTTTCACATGTATGAACAACAGTTCATTTTCTAGCTTAAGAAAGTGTGGGGTATTAGAAATGCCAAGCTGTAAAGAGACTTAAAATGCAATCTTCTTATGATATGAACTGCTTAAGATTTTGAGTCCAATAATTATAGCAAACAACTAAGACAGTTGGTTGCACATAAAGATAAAGAGGGTCTAATCATTGTGATATTTAAGTCAAGCAATTTTTACCCAACAGGGAAATCCATTGCTATATAAGTAGTCATTTGAAAGAACTAGATCTAATGGTCTAGTGATATTAATGGAACCACAGGGTATAAAGCTCTAAATACACATTATGAGTCGGTTCATTTATTGGTATTAAAGGAACCAAAGGACATGCAGCTCTAGGTACTCACAATGAATTAGATTAGCTCTACTAATATTTATGGAACCAAAGGATATGTAGCTCTAGGTACACAACTAAGTACAATAAGATAGTTCTCGAGGAAACATATCCATAACTTTCAATAAGTTTGTATAAAAACTCTTAACTTCTTATAGGAAAAATATGAAGTAAGAATAAGAGCACCATGTACATTTTTATAGATTGTATCATGTTTCCTAATAAAGCAGACTTAATCCCTTTTCACTTTTATTTAATAATCATTGGTATACAATCCTCAATACGAATTGGGTTTGGAAAACTTACTTGTTTCAACTTCTTTGATGTATGGCTTAACTATATCACTAGGTTAATAAAATGAACTCTTATTTAGAGTTTTTCCTTTTGTTGTCAAATATCTAAGACCTCTTTCTCATCCCTTTCCAAGTGCACCAGGTGCGCAGAAAGAATATCTGATAGTACTCTTCATATTTGATCCATCCTCATTTTCAGTCTTCATACTGCACCTGCAAAAAGAGCCAAAACTAAAAAAATAGTAAGAAAACTTCTTATCCAATGAACTAAAGAATACAGTCAATGTAGTCTTTGTGCTTCGCAAAAACTCAAAATCTATACCAAAACTATTATAAGATAAAATTTTAATGCTAAAAGAATAAAAGTTTTTAGCAATGAGTAATTATTAGATACTTCACCTCATCAATTCTCTTATGTTTCTTTTATGAAGGACTTTCTACGTCATCTACATCATCATCCATTTGTTTCACAATCTCATAGGAATCACGAGGTTGAGTCTTCCTGACTACATGCCAGCCTTTGTTGGAATTATCATTAGCATAAAACATTTGAGATGCTTGATCCACTAAAACAAAAGGCTCATTTGTTTCTAACAATCTACTCGAATTCGCACTTACATAGTCATACTTATGTCTTTTTATTCCTCATACTTATGTCTTTTTATTCCTTTTATTTTATTAATTACATCAAACCACTTACACCGAAACAAAATCACTCTTCTATCTGGGACAAATTGCAATTCAATCACATCTGTTAAAACACCATAGTAATCAAACGTCTCACTATCTTCATCATTCTTGGTCATAACAACAACACTAAAATTTTGATTCCTTAAAGTTCAATGATAATCTTCTGCATAAAATCTATATTCATTTACAATATATCCATTACAATATGTTGAATATTTGGTAGGACCAAGTGAAAGTGAGGAAAGATCTTCCATGAGACAACTATTATCTTCTTTATGCAATTATATGGCCTAAAAATAAGATTACATTTAATACTTTAGAATGAACAATACAACATTAATATATCAAATCTAATGTTTATGTGTTACTCATATTACTTACCCTATCTTTAAACTATTTAATAAATTCTCGATCCAATTCTATATCTGACAAGTCTTGAGCAATATCCATATTTGCAAAATCTATACAAAATTAAGGTTAACCATAAATGTCATGTAGAAAGAATATTACCTTAAAGAAAATTGGAGAAGCAAGATGATACAAATGAACTTTCCATACTCGAGATAGGGTAAAACTTCATCACAATTCTTCAGAATATATATATGTGCTTGTTCCAATTCATTTGTGTCAGGATCACATGGATCTTTTGCTCCCGGAGTTTTTCAGGTTAACAAAATATAGATAAATCTCTATTTGAATTTTTTAAACCACCATCATAATTTTATTCAGGCTGATTGAATTTTGTGTCAATTTTATGCAAATACCTTAAATATAAGGTCATACATTTATTTGCAAGGTAGCCCTCTGCAATAGAACCTTCTGGATATGCCCTATTACCGATGACAGATTTCCATCGCTCAATAGGATACATCTACCAATAATGAATAGGCCCGACAATCTTAGCTTCACCAGCTAAATAAATAGGCAAGTGGACCATGACATTAAAAAAAAGGAGGGAAGATCTTTTCTAACTTGCAAAGTCCAATGGGAATTCGCCCTTCAATATGTTTCAGCTCATCAATCCTCAACTCCTTTGATCCAAGAACACAAAAAAATAAAGATAACTCAATAAGAGGTTCACATACTTTTTTGACAACATACCACAAAGTGCAAGAGGGAGTATATGCTGCAAAAGAATAAAACAATCATGACTTTTCAAACCAAATATCTTATGTTCTATAAAGTTCACACATTGAGAAATATTAGATGAAAATCCATCTGGGTCCTTTAAATTCTTCAAGAAAATACATAATTTGTGCTTTTCTGTAGGATATAATGTGTAGGATGCAGTTGGAACTTTGACTTCATTCTCTCTTTGGATAGGGTACAATTCCACCATAATGTTTATTGCTTGCAAGTCCAACCAAGTTTTAATTGTATCTTTGGTCTTTCCTTTGACATTCATGAATGTCCCTAAAAAACTATCACATTTATTTTTTTCAATATGCATAACATCCAAATTATGTTGTAATAAGAGATATTTCCAATAAGAAAGTTTAAAAAAGATACTCTTCTTGTTCCAGTTATCCTTTTGATTTTTATGTGATATCTTCCTCCTCTTCTTAGGATCCTTTTTAAATGGTTGCCCTTCAAGACCTTGCACTTGATTAAGTATCTCAATTCCAAAACGCATTTTTGGTGGGTGCCTTTTCTCTATTGTACTATCAAATGACTTTTTGTTATTCCTCCATCTGTGACTCAAAGAAAGGTAATGTTGATAACCCATAAAGCACTCCTTCTTATAATTAGCCAATCGAGTTGAGGAATTCTCTATTAAAAGATGGAAATGCCAGTTTTCCTTTTGTACACCATCCAGATAAATTTTCATATGTTGTAAAGTCATTGATAGTCCATAACGAAGAATCATGCAACTAAAAATTTTGTTTAGTTGATGCATCAATGGTTTCAATAACATCTTCCCACAACTCATTCAATTCCTCTAGTATAGGTTGAAAATATGTATCAATTGCATCTCTGCCACTACTTGAACCAGGAATAAGCATTGACAAAATAAAATTTTCCTGCTTCATACACAACCAAGGTGGTAAATCATAAGGAATAAGAACCATAGGCCAAATGCTATATGAGGTTTTGGAATTTTGTAATGGTTGGAATCTGCCACTAGCAAATCCAAGTTGAACATTATGAGGCTCAACTGCAAATGGAAGATACAGTTCATCAAATGACTTCCATGCCATTGAATCAGTTGGGTGCCTCATTATTCTATCATCAATTTTTTCAGCCTTATGCCATTTCATTAAAGAAGTTGTCTTTGTAGACATAAATAACCTCTGAAGCCTAGACTTTAAGGGAAGATAGCATAAAGTTTTTAGGGTATTTTTTATCTTATTTATTCTTTATCTCCCTGCTATGTATATCTAATTTCTATCTGGATGCACCACAAATCTTCTCAGCTTCTCAATATTAGAGGTAGACTCATATTCTCTTTTAACAGGTGCATCGAAAACTTTATCACATAATAGAAAAATATGATTAATAATTTAATATTTTTTATCTCAATAATAGTATTATTATCAAGCACATCACTTTTTAAAATCCAAAATCTATGTGCAACACTATGTTCAGGCAAAAAAAACTTTAGCAAGGGACTCCCATACTTTTAAATATTTTAAGTTATGTTTATAATCTTTTCACAATTCATATAGAGTTCCACCAGTTTTTTTATGAGAAATTATTTTTTACAAGTGACATGCAGATAAGATAGTTTCACCTTCCAAACTATCAGTTGTACTAGAGCTAATTAACAAGGAGTTCATCATTTCTTTTAATGTTCTATTTTTCTTTTAGCTACTTCATTAGATTGAGGTGAATATGATGAAGTTACTTCATGAATAATTTTTTTTCATAAAAGCATTAAAGATACATATTCTCATCTCTATTTGAGCTAATTCTCTTGATTTTTATACTAAGCTGACTTTCTACTTCAGTTTTATAAGAAATAAAAGCATTAAATGCATCATTTTTATTTCTTTTTTTTTTTTGCAATAAAATGTAAATATTATCATACCATCAAAATTCATTTACACCTAAAGATCCCTCAACATCAATGCCACCATCCAAGATGGTTACATTACCTGCTAAGCCTCACCTCCTCTATTTACATATTTCCTCAATGAATCCTTCACACTGCCTAGCATTCTTGGTACTTTGTAACATAGTAACTCTCTCCTTAACAACTGACACTACTAAAAAATTTATAAAAAGAGACCTAAAATAAGATACCTCAAAAGTAGGTCAAAAATAAGAAACCTCATGAGGTCGCTTATCCCCTCAATTTATTTTTTTAATTTATTTTAAAATAAAAAGACCTCATGAAGTCGATAAATGCTAAAAGAATTCTACATAATAATAATAGAGACTTCAAGAGGTCGAAAATAAAGTGCGGAAAAATTTAGCACCAAAATATTAAAAAAAATTAAAAATTTGTAAAATATAAAGTAGGTCAATAAATTTTTTTTAACATTGGGACCTCGTGAGGCTGCTATTATATTAATTAATTAATATTTATTAAGTAGTAAAAATAATTATTTACCACTATTTGAAGAAGTGTGAAGACAAAATTTATTTACTTTTTAAATAATTATTACTATTATTACTATAGTTTTGTTGAAAAAAATCCCAATTCACGAGGGTCAGCTCCTTTCTCTCTAAAAACAATTCCCTCTCTCAAATTTATTTTTGTCGTCTCTCAAATTCGAGCCTCTCTCAAATCCGCCGTCAGCCTTTCATTCCAGGTTGCAAGCTTTGTTTTTTTCTTTTTATGTATAAAATAGAATGTAAATCTATGAATCTGTTGTGCCTCCATTAATTTCCCTAAAATGTGAATATTGTAATGAATAGTTGGGGTTTCGTTTTCTTGTTTTAGAATTGAATTTCAGATTTATGCATTCCAATTGAATATGTGTTGCTACTTCTTTTTATCGAATAAGAGTTGTAAAAATTTCAACATTCCCTGTGATTTATTTTAGTTGGAAGTAGATTTTATTTGGATATTCTCAATGTTGAAAACTGAAAAATATTCAAGTATAATGAATATACATTTGAGGGATTATTCAACGTATTGGTTGGTTGAATTTGGGCAACGGTGTTTGAAATTTTCATCTTCAAACCTGTCTTTGTTGTTTTCTAAAAACTGAAAGTGTGGATTTTACATGATTTGTAGCTAATTAGTAATCACATCCAGAGGGATAAGATTAATAAGTTAGAGGCTGGAGATTCTGTGTAGTGATAATGAGTTTTGGGCCACTATTTTTGGGTTTCTTCGAGAAATATAAGTTTCGTTGTTCTGTACAGTAGTGGATTTGCTCTCTTTTTATTTAGTATTTCCCCCCTTAAACACATCTTTATGTTTCTCAGCCTGTGACTTTCAATTGTTTGACAGTGAAACGTAAACTCTATACTTTGACTTAGAAATGTAAAGTGTAAACTGTTTCTCAGTTTGTTTCTATATTTTCTCGATAACTCTTTATTTTAGTCCACTGGCCCCAAGTAATTCAGATTCGTGTTGCGCATGACTCATTAAAGAAGGAATGTGCTATCCTAGGGGTTTCTCTATAAATGGGTGCATGTCTGAAACCTTTTCTTATTTTTTCATGTTTGATTTGTAAATAATTTAAACAAGTTCCTTGAAATTGAGGAAAATAACTTTCCTAGTAGAAGTAGGGCCTTTCCATTTCATCCTATCCTCAAACCTCCAATGCGCAACTCTTATAAATTTTGCTTAGATTATATATATACTCTTAGAATACCAGTTTTTGCTTACGTATTAAACACACAAAAAGAAGTAAAGAAAATATTTTTCATTCATACCAGACACCTAATGCTATCTAGTTTATCTTCCAATGATCCTTGACAGTAGTTTCAATAAATTCTTTGTTCTCATAAGTTGCTTTTGTAGCCATGATGTTGATTGCGTCATTGTATCTTCTACTTCCAACTTTAACACTCTTAATATCCGACTCAACTCTTTCATCCAAACTATTAACAAACAACAAGAAGGCCACTGATTTCTTATCTGGTAATACAACAACTTTACCTACAAATCATCACACTAATTTTAAAAATAGATAGCATAGGTAAAAAATAAAAAGTGTCACATAAATTAGGACAAACGTTATGGTACCTCTTAAGAAGTTAAAAATAAGACGGAGTAATCTGCCGTAAACATTTTAAAGGTTAAGACAATAGTAAATCACATTGCCGAATGTATGGAAAGTCAATTTCAGGAAATATAATCTACCTAAATGACATTAGACAAATGTATTTCCATTTTGGGAGTAGAAAAACACATTTCCCAAACTGGACTTGTCGAGATAACAAGATAACAAAAGAAATTTTATGGGCAAGGACATAACCGATTAACTGACTCAACAATTTCAACATAGTTATGCTTTCCAACTTTTTTTCCAGCCGAATTCCATTCTTAAACTCTTCCCTCAAAAGCAATTACTTCTTGTTCAATATTTTCCCTATTGATTTGGCTATAGAACTGGTTTTAACTCATCATTTACAAGAGTCGGGCCATTAACATCAATTAGGAAAGAATCTTTCCTATTCTGAGATGTGGATGGATTTTTAAACTTTGTTTGATTCTATATTAAACGTCTTCTCTGTCCATTTATAGACCTCCATTTATACAGAGCTATCTACTGCTAATTTTCCTTCATTTGCAGCCTTCACTCTGCTCAGTGCTTCTTCTAATGCCTTCGAACTAACTTTAATTTTTTCTGTAGCTTCTTCTACCTTCTTCAAGATTTTTGTTTTAGACACATCAACCTCATCCCCTGGCATCATTGCATCTGCTACTCTTTGTTTGCTAGCTAGATTCTTGTGAGTCTTGATCTTTGGAAATTTTAAGTTTGGTGAGTATCAATATTGAATACTTGATCAACAATGGGCTAAACAAAGTTTCTGCTTTTGAGTTGGTATGAATCAACAGACAATGTAGGGTTAAGCTTTTATATAGCAGTACTACTAGTCAAAAAAGGGTTAAGCTTTTACATAAATAATATTTTACAATCAATTAATTTGATAAATGTTCATGTTGTTTTTCTGCATTAGAAAATTAATTTACCTTAATTTTGTTTTTCTGCATTAGAAAATTAATTTACCTTAATTTATCTTGTCATCACAGGGAAAGTGTTTTTGAAGTCCAGAACATGAAGCTCAAATTACTACAAACTTCAAAAAAGTTATCCAATAAGGGTGGCTCTTTACATATGAGTGGAGCTTAGAGTCGGGGAAATATAATAAGTAAACTTGTACATTCTTAATCTTCTCCTAAGTAATTTTTAACTATTCGATTCACCAAGCTCGACTAGTACCTTCTTAGAAAAGAAATATACCACAGTTAGTGAGATGTCTGTTATTGAAAGTACTATTGTTGATCTTTATAAGAGTCTAATATTTCATATATATTCTCATGTCTGTAACTATGCTTACTAAGAACTTGTAATGCTCCCAAGGTTTTAAACTTTAACTTATAATTGTTCTTATTAAAACTGAAAGTGAAAAATTTGTTAAATTGACTAAATTTGCAAACTCATCAAGTACCCTGTTGATGGGTTTAGGCATTTTAATATTAGTTTATCATATTATATGTATTAATTTGCCTTGACATGGTTGCAACAACTCAATGGCTCTTTACTCTTTCTGTTCCCTTCCTCTTTAGTGCACCAGTTTTATTCTCCTTCATTGTTGGTATAATATGCCAATTACTCCTCAACTGCAGTAAAAGGAGCTTGGGAGGACAATAACGCAGGCTAAGGCTTTCAAGGCTATCCTGATGTTTGGGTTGACCCATGAGCTCAAATGACCACATAAGACTCTATTTCTAGTAGTAATCACTTTATTTTCTAAATTTACATTCTAATATTATTATCCTTAAATTCAAAATCTATATTTACAATCCATAGTGGATTTTCACTGGACTCTGCTAGAAGATAGTCAAGACCTACCACTTAGCCAAGAACAAAATGAGAGGATATAGTTAGATACGGTCAGTGGTCCGAGTAGGTATGGGTATGCTTATGGTTTGCTGCAACGAACCTTTCATAAATTTTATTCAGAACTAGAAGGCCTTGGTAGCTCCCAGGATGATGAGTCAAGGGAGATGATTTTGGCATTACAGCAGTAGATAGCTGAGCTATCTAATGAAGCTAAGGCCTCACATGCAAGGAAAAGGCAAAGGGATATCCAGTATGCAGGAATGAAGGCCCAATTCAATGCATTATTAGCTCCAAGGGGGATTCCCCTCTGTCCTGGTGATGCAGTTCGCCATCCTCAATCACCCCAGTCTCTACCTATTTTACATAGAGTATATAGTCAATACAAAAATGTGATTGAGGAGCCAAACAATGATGAAGATGATGAGGATTATTATGTGGACAATACACTGCCGCGTTGTTCAAGTCAAGTATTTTGTTAGATAATCTAAACTATATACTTTGTGGTGGTTTGTTTGAACTATTAAGTATTTTTGAATGCATTAGAGCTTTGAAGTAGTCTAATCAGTAGTACTATTGTATAAATAACTTAACTATTATATTTTTTGGTTCAATTTCAAGGTACTTTAAGTTGATTTTCATTTAGTGTTCATTGGATGAGATATTTAGTATTATATTTGTTGTTTGATTGATTATTGTGAGCTCTTGGAGCTTGATTTAGTTGATTAAATTATGTATATATATATTGTTGAATTGACCTAAAATGACAGGTATCTGACAATTTTTTTTACAGAAAAGAGACTTCATGAGGCTGCTATTTTGCATTGTTATTTTCCAGCAGATGAACAAAATCCACCACAGGAGGTCTCTTTTTTGCAATTTCATTTTTTAGGCACTCAATAAGAGACTATAAGAGGTCGCATATGTTTTAAAAAAATTATTTATGATAAAAATAGAGAAATAATAGCCACCTAATAAGGTGTCTTTTAATTAAAATATAAAAAAATCAAATCAAATAGAGACCTTACGAGGTCTCTTTTAATAGAATAATAATAATTATAAAAAATAATTTAGAGACCTCACGAGGTCTCTTTTAATAAAATAATAATAATTAATAATAATAATAAATAATTTAGAGACCTCTTGAGGTATCTTTTTGAAAAATTAAAAAAATAACTAAGTGACCTTGTGAGTTTGCTTTTAAGTGACCTCATGAGGTCTCTTACAAAAAGAGACCTATGTTTTAAAGACCATTCATTGAGGTCGCTTTTGAAGTCTCTTTTTCAGGAAAAAAAAACCTCATGAGGTATCTTTTTTAAGTCTCCTTTTACAAGTTTTTTTGTAGTGTGATATAACACTTTGGACTAAGGACTCAATGCTAATGGTATGGTTCTTGAAAATTCTGCTATTCCTAGCTATCCATATAGTATATATCATGGCACCATATGTAGCCACTACAATCTCCTTCTTAAACTTCTTCCACTTCTTCTTTTTTGTTATTAAGATGGTAGTTCGGACCTCCTGGATTTGTAAGTTCACTCTCAGCCACCGAGATAGTTGAGCCTATACTCTTTGCTATGTCACAAGTAGAAAAAAGATATGTGACTTGCTCCAGTTGCATCTGATCACAGAGGCCACAAGTATTGTTCTCACACTGTCACTCAAATCTTATCATTCTTTCCTTAGTGATTAATTTTCCTTGCATTTTAAGCCATAAGAGGACCCTATGTTTTGGTAGTAACACGCAGCTCCATACCAGTTCGTGTCCTCTCCAAGTAGGTTGTTGTCTCTGGAGAGCAAGGTAGCTCATGGATATGGAGTACACACCTAACTTGGTAAGTTGATATTTATCTATGATGTACCATGATCTCATGTTCAGCTTTATCTTATTTAGTTGTTTCCAGTACCAACTACAATTCTGCGGGGGGTTGTGGGTCCAAAAATCTGCTTTATCCTTTATATAGATGTTGTGAACCCATTGTACCTATAGCATTTTCTATCTCTGAAATAGCCACCAGATCAATTTCCCAATAGCAACCATATTCCATGACTTGCAACTTTTGATATTGAGTCCTCTTTGTGCCTTTGAGCAACATACATCACACCATTTAACTAGTATAACCTTCTTCTTGTCTTCTGCACCGCCCCATAGAAATTTCCTACACTTTACTTCTATGAGTTTCACTACACTCTGTGGGAGCAGTAATGCAGCACTCCAAAAATTTTGTAATAAAAACATAATCGAGTTCACCACTTAGATCCTACCTGCATAAGAAAGGTGTCTGTTTGAGGTAGCCTTTAGTTTAGCAGTGATTTTGTAGTTGAGTTGTTGGCAATCCAGTTTATACCATTTTTTATTGGACAATGGTAATCGTATGAACCTAAAAGGGAGTTCACCTACTTTAAATCCTGTCATCTTAATTAGCCTTCTACGTGTCCCTACATTCATACCTGCAATATAGATATTGGACTTCTCAGAGTTTGTAGGCAACCCCGTAGTTTCAGAGAAGTGTTTAATAGCCTCCATAATTGTTTATACTGAAGCTTTATTTCCTTTATAGAAGATCATAAGATCATCTACAAAGGTAAGATGGGTTAGCTGGTGACCCTTACACATGTGGTGGAATCTGAAGTCAGGTACTTTGCTCATTCTACTAAGTACTCTTGAGAAATACTCCATGACTAGGACAAATATCAAGGGGGAGATGGGGTCCCCTTGTTTTAGTCCTCTTTTTCCATGAAACAATCCATACCCAACACCATTAACCTTTACTGTGAACGTGGTAGTTGCCAAACATACCATGATTAGCTGAATAACCTTTAGGGAAATCCATATCTATACAACATCTCCTCTATAAATTCCCATCTGACCATATCATATATTTTTATGAGGCATCTAGGTGAAGTCCTTCTTTTGTAGTGCCTTAGTATATCATGAAAAATCAGTACATTTTGTATAAGGGACCTATCTTGAACAAATGCAGCCTGAATGGGATTAATAAGAGTAGGCAGTACCTTCTTCAACCTTCTACAAATCAGCTTAGAGATGCATTTATAAATAGTGTTGCAGCAGGAAATGGGCCTGAATTGACGGTAGTTTCAGGCTTATCAGTCTTTGGGATGAGTGTTATTATAGTTGTATTAATCTATTTCAATAGCTCCCCTGTTTAAAATAACTCATGCACAGCAGAACAAATATCTAAGTGTACTTGGCTGATGTACTCAGAATTTTCTCAACTTGACAATCTTTCACATATTGTTGGAAATTTGCTATTTCTGCGTATCCCACTGGTTTCCCCCCTATTCTGTAATTTCGATGTAGGACTGCATTAAAATCCCTAAGGATCATCCATGGGAGTGTGCTTCCTGTCTTTACCCTTCTTAGGTAGTTCCAGAGCTTCACGCATTTCTCCCTCATATTGAAAGCATACACAAATGTAGCTTCAACTTCTAATTGAAGAGGGTTGAATTTGATGCGGTAAGTGACAGCTTGCGCACTTTCAGACTTCACTGCTAACTTATACCAGTCTTTTCTCCAAACTATAACTATCATCCCTTTGTAGTTATACCCATGGTTATTGTAGTATGACCATCCTCTAAATATGTTACTAGTTATATAAGCTACCTTATTTGCTTTTATCCTCATTTCAAGGAAACATATTAGGCCAACCCCTAAACTACTGCAGAGGAGTTTGACCTCCTTCTTCTTATTGAGGCCATTAAGGCCTCTAATGTTCCAACATAACAACTTAACCATGTCTACTTGGGGGAATTATTGTCCCCCCTGCACCAGCTTTAGTGGTTTAAGTATCTGATTTTAAAGTTACTCCCAGCTTTTGGAAGCTATTTGTTAGAGGGATGAGTGCCCTCCCAAAGTTTGAACCACCCCAGTATGCTGTATTTTGTCATTCTTCTTGGTTTCTTCAGTCTACTCAATTTGCTATTTCTCGGCCATCTTCCCCTCTTTTTTAGCCCTTAGTTCATCTGCAACAGCATTCGTGGTAACTTCCTTGACTCCTGCCTCACCAGGTGTTGTGGCCACAATGATCTTTTCAAATTCTTTTGGTTTATTCTTTCTGTATTCCTTAGTGCTATGCCCATACTTGTGGCATTTATCACAGATGGTAGGCTTCCATTCGTACGTGATTTTTGGTCTATTACTTGACCCTTTTCATTTTTAAACTGAATTGCATCAAGTAGTGCTTTCCCTATCTGCACCTCCGCTAACATTTTTCCAAACCTTAACCCCATCTTTTTCTTTGTGTTCCTATCCACCATCAATGGCTTGCCAATTAAACTACCGATCTTACACAGGATTTTTGCACTCCAATATTTAAAGTCTAGACCAGGGAGCTTAATCAAAATAGGTATCGGCCATAATTCATCCTTGGAGAAATCCATCTCTGAATTCCAAGCTTTCATGATTAGCGATTTATTGTCAAAATGGTATATGCCGCCATCCAGCACCTCTTCCTTACCTTCTTCAGTATTGAACCTAATCAAAAGGATGCTATTCTTCATCATAGCCACTTTACTGATACCTAATTTCCCCCATTTTCTTTGAACGTAACCATTCAATACGTTGAAGAGGGGGTATGCACCTAGAACATAGCACACAATAGCATTCTTCCAGTATTCCACTTCTAAGCTAATGTCATCTTCGTTAATTTCAACCATCAGTTCATTACCTGTTTTAATCGGGGACACATACTCAAGATTAAATCTAGCATCCTTCAGCTTTCTAACATCAAATTTATCCCAAATTGATGCCCTAGCTTCATCCAATTTCTTCCCTAATCTCCCATTTCCTACCATAGACACTGCCTCTACTTCATCAGCCCATGAACACGGGGATGAAGTGATGGTCTGCCATTCCTGGATACTGTCCCTCGCATTTTGAGCTTTCGACTGTTTTTTGGCAATACCCTACTCCGCGTTTGTTCTTCTTACCTTGCTACTTCTAATTTCATGATTCACTCTTTCCCTCTCTGTATTACTTTTTGAGCTTTCACAATCAGCAATACCTCTTTTAACATTACTTTCGCCTTTCCCCGATTCCATTTTCGAACTCTCAGCTACACTTTCCCCTTTTGTTATGCTATCAATTACTGTTATCTTGCCAACAGCCCTCACAAATTGTTCCTCACCTCTATCATCACCACTCACTGAGGTAGTGAGCTTCCCCGTGTTCTTTTTCCCCACGTTAGTAGTTGAAATCAAAGCTTTTGCTCGCCTTCCCATGGAGTGCATGCGTTAGACTAATGTGCGCATGAGAGAGAAAGCCTTATCATTCTAAGCAAATATAACTTATTAAATTTAAAAAAAGTCATCAACAAAAACTATATAACATCTTTTACTACCTCTAGACATTATTTTATTTTAAATCACCTAAATCAGTATGAATCAAAGACAATAATTCAATTTTCTTATTAATTGAAAACATGACTTTTTAGTGATCTTAGCTTCAGCACACTACACTTATCAATATTATTTGAGTCTAATCCAAATACTAAATCAAGTGACTGTATATTTTTTATATAAAATAAATTAATATATCATAATCTAGCATTCTATAAAAAAATAGACTCAATCATATAAGTAAAAATAGATATTTTTCTTAATAAAATAAAAAATATTGAGTACAAAAAGCCACTAGTTACATGGTCTTTTTCCACGAACACATTATTTTTTATAAATATTATCCTATCAGATTTAAATTATACTTTCACTCCAACTTTATTTAGCAAAGCTACAGAAATCAAGTTTGCTTGCATTGTAGGAACATGTAGCACATTCACAAGGGCTACAGTTTTTCCCTAATTGAGTTTCAGGAGTACTTTACCCTTACCCAAGACCTTAGTAGTTCGATGGGTCTCTAAGGTTGACCATTTCACTATCATTTTCTATTGGTATATAGAAGACAAATGCTTCTCGATTTGCATAGAAGTGTCGAGTATCCCCAGAGTCTATCACCTACTCTTTACATGTGCTACAATATTCACTTGAGAAATGACTGTTGCAATAATATCATCTCCTTCAACTAAGTTAGCTATAAAGGATAATCATTTTCTTTGTCATTTTTTATTCTTCTTCTACGCTGTGTGGCATGATGACCATATTTTCCACAAGTAAAACACGAACCTTTTTTTTCTTAAATCTAAGATTATTAGGCTAGTAATCTTGAGACTTGTTGTCATATCTTTTTTTGTTGTTATTTTGATCTTGCACTAAGTTTGCCTTAAGCGCTAGCTCCTTTACTTTAAATGACTCCTTTCGATTTGTGTCTTCTTTTAAAATGTGAGTCACTATCTCCTCAAATGAAATCTTTTTTTTTATGCTCTATTCTATTTTTGTCATCGTTCCATGAGTCAGGCAACTTCTCAATCAACACCCGACAATAATTTTTTTGGATAGAGAAATTTTCTCGGCTTTCGGTTAAGCATTTTTTCATATTCATTGATTTGAATATTCATCTCCTTCATGCCACTCATTTTTCATTGATAATATCTTCAGACAATTAACTTTTGTTTGATAGCATCTTTAGCATGAACTTTTTAATTAAGGCTTTGCAAATAATATTTGTTTCCTTACAACTACAGTACATATCAAACAGTTCGTTAGAAATATAGTTTTTATATAGTAAGACAATATACCATCTTGACGTATTGCCATGATTTCAAAATTTTGTTTTAACATCTTCACAGGGTTGTGAATGTAGCAAAACATGTGCCACACCATTAACATTAAACGGTGAGAAAACACTCTTATCCTTTTTTGAAATTTTTGTAAGCGAAAACTTTCATATTTGATAAGTCAAAAAATGATTTAGCAAATGGTAAAATAAGTAAAGCAAGAGTAATATGGGTAGCACCAATATTGATTTCAGAGTTAATATTACTTGTCATGATTTCTAAAATTATTGGAAATACAATGTAAAATATAACTATGATAATATTATTTTATAAATAGCAAAATAACAATACCAAATATTAAATCAAACTATTCTTACTATAATATTTATAAGTAATATATAAATAAAACTTGAATTGTGTTGGTCACACTATCTTAAGAAACTATTTTAATAATATAAAATATTTTTTCAAGATTAAACAAGTTTTTCATAATATTAATTAAAAATACATGAATCAACAAAATATAAATATTACAAAACCAACTAGTTTAAAAAAAAAAAAAAAAAAAAAAAGGGGGGAACAAAATCAAACAGTTAACAATGAAAAAGAAGGCAAAGACAAAAGGTGAAAACGTGAGAAGGGTAAAGAGAGCAAGAAGAATATATTTTTGATCGGTGGTTGTTAGTTGTTAAAGAAAATTTTGTTATTTATAGAGTTCAAAGTCATTAGTACCGTCTTTGATACCAAAAAAAAGATATTTTTGACCACCGAGTAAAATACACGTGCCAATTTACGAACCACACTTAACATTTTTATTAATATGTACTTTCTCTCAAAGTAAATGTAAATATCCAATAATTTATGTTTGTGAAATTACTATAAAATCACCACTGAAAATACTAAAGAATTGAAGATAATACAACAATATTTCTTTTTGACTGAGACACAGATACTCGCTCTCATTAAGGAGATTCAAGTTGTTCAAAGCTCCAATAAAAGGAACACCTCCCTTCAACTAATAAACTCTCTCTTTTACTAACTTTTTTAAACTCTGTATTTTCTTGTACTTAAAAAATATGGTAGACCAACTCTATTTATAGATGAAGAAGTCTTTCTTGTATTGAATAGAATGAAAGAGGGGTAGTAAAGAGGAAAGAACGATGGCCTTTATGTTACAAGAGTTATAAGAGTAATGAAGAAAATAATGGTAAAAGATACAAGACTTAAAAGAAACTTATGTCCATATTCTTACCACTAACTCATAAAAGTAATGTCATAAAATAACATGAGAGTAAAGTGGGAGTAAGACTGTTGCATATTGTGGCAATACAAAGGTTGGAAGCGAATGACACAAATTGCATGCCAAACGTGCAAGGATAGAAGTAAATGGCGCAAATTGAATGTGAAAATGATGGAGAAATACTACATTTACTACCAAATAGTAATGCACTAGTAAACACAATACATTAAGGGCTCATCCGATGTAAGGTTGTTAGATGGGAAGAAGCGGATAAGAAACTTTCGGGCTAAGTCATCCCATGTTGTGATAGAAGCTGCCGGCTCAGCATTCAACCACTTCTTTGCTTTCTCCAAAAGTGAAAAGGGAAGAATGTCAGCCTCACATAATCAGTCGACACACCCATAGGGATGAATATATCACTGATCTCCAGAAAGTTTTATAAGTGGACCTATGGATCTTCATATGATAGCCCAGTAAACTGTCCAATGTTGTGCAGCAGCTGCACCATATTGTTCTTCAATTCAAATCTACCTCCAGGAATCGGTCTTCAAATGGCGGAGGTCATATTAGTCGCAAGTAGGATTGCCACTTTGTGACCTGTCCTACAAGCTGGTGGATCCTCAGCCATGGGAGCGGAAATGTCTTGTTCTTCTAGAATATGTAGGATATGGTAGAGAAGCACTGCTTTTCTTCTCTATTGGTGAAAGCGTTACTCAGGCTCAGGATTTGGTTCAACCAAATCCCTATCCCTTGTCAGCTTGTGTCTATTAACCTATTCCTGCAAGTACAGAAACCAAGATCAAATGAAAAGCACCAAAGAAAACAAAAAGAAAAACTAAAACTATGATGGTTGCCAAATTACAAGTCCCTGGCAACGGAGCCAAAACCTTGTTGTGCCCAAGCGCACACGCAAGTGTACGTGATCTTACCAAGTAAGATAATGATCTTTTACAAGTCAAGTATCGATCCCTTAGAGACTTGTGTTAACAACTATCCAAGACTAGTTCACTAATAAGATTAATTTAAAGTATACATAACCACAAGAGTTTGTAAGTTATAAGTAACCGTGAACTAAATAATAAGGTAAATTAAAGTTCTTGGACAATCAATGGAGAAAACTCAGGGTCAAGACAATGCGAACAATCATACTATATTATAGAACGTCATTAGTTAGGTTATTTATCTTGGTTGTTGGTTCATGGGGTCTATACTATGACTATGACCTTCCGGACCTCTAATCAATTATTCAACTTAGCCCCACAACTACATCATTTAGCAGAAATGCAAAAACTAAGTTAAATGCTTTTGTATTCATTCCATACTTGAACCAAATAGGGAACTTAAGTATATTCCTATCCTAAGTGAAAATCATGGCATCATTACTTAAAGATTACGATCCTATTCTATTCATCCCACGTTCTACTCTACCATTCATCCTTTGGAGTTCACAATAGAGTTTTCACATGTATTCTAAGGGACATAAAGCCTTAAAATAGAAATAACAAGGATAAATACACAACCAATACTGATAAACAACCATAACCAAATCAATTTGAAATAATAATACTCATGTTCTTGGCCTTAACATCGGAAAAGTGCTTAGCCACTCATAGACGAAACAAGAATCACAATAGTATAATCCACATAAAAATCCATAAATAACCTAACGTAAGGAGATATAAAGCCTAATTGAATTATTCTCTAGCCTCCCTCGAGTCCCAAGGTCGTGAAAGGTATGAAATATAATAACTAAGTGTCCTATTTATACTAGGACAAAAATTACCGATTTCAACCTAATGGCGTGCTACGCCAATATCGCACCATGTAGGCAGCGTAGAACACCAAGCATGTGGAGGCACACTGAAAATTTACATCCAAAAAGTTTACAAGGTCATTCCATGGCCTTATCGCGAAACCTAGGCAGTGTGGCATGCCAAACACTCCAAAACCCCCAACTTTGCCAAGCTTTATCCCATGCTTTTGTCTTTCAACTCCATGCTTTGTGGTGTTGTTTCTACTTGATTTCCAGCTTGTACATCAACTACATACCATCATGATGAATTTAAAAAGCTTTCTAAAATATCAAACACCACACATTGGAGTACAAAACACATACAATTCAAGACAACAAACTAGTAAAGATCATAGCTCAAGCTAAGAGTACTAATTTTTGTCCCTTGATTTTTAACTTGGTGTTTTGACTCCAAATTCATTATAAACACACTTTGAATATTATATTTACATAAAATAGCACTTAAATGATTATTTCAACCAAGAATTACTCATTAAGCACAAGAGAAGTCCTCAAAGAAAGACTAATTAAGCTCGAATAACAACACTGAGGTGCCTAAATCCACCTCAAATCAAAGGTACTATAAAAAGTAGTCCCATGATAAAATAATAGTTTCGAGATAAAAAATTTTGTGCCTCATTTGATTTCCAAGTTTGAAATAACTTATCCCAATACTAACAAATAGTACTAGGATAAGTTTTTTCCTACATTTGGTGGTATAACAATCCCAACATAATTTATCCTTGAGAAAAGTCATAAAATGACAAATTTTCTCTTTTTATTCATACCTTTTTCTTGCATATATTTTGTCTTTGCATACTTTTTTTTGGTTATTATTTTTGGACAAAGTACTTGGTGGTGTATTCTTCAACTTGATTTTTGCTCCTCTTTCGCTGCCTTTAATGATTAGATGGTTGCATCAAGCAAAAGACCCAACTGAAGGATGACATGTACAAACAACTTAAGTTTCACAGTCTATTTGACATCAACTTGCAAACAACTTTGTTAATGAAATTATTCTTCATTTTGAAAAAAAAAAATTAGAGTTTAATTATTGATAGTTAGTTCATTTACGCAATTAAATATTTTAGAAACTACAAAGGCATTGTTTAATTTTGATACACATTATTGTTTCAAATTATGTAACTACATCAATTGTAAAAAAAAAAAGGCAGCTCCATATGTATGCATTATGTTGATCTTTGCTTATAAGAAAAATATATTTGGACAAATACGTATGAATTTGATATATTGACACATAATTGAACTATCACGATCCAAACCAGGTCTGACCATGATGCGTATACCAAGTCCACAGAGGATCGAAGACCACCCCATTTTCACTTAGTCAACTAGAACACAATATATTCTAAAAACAGTAGGAGCAAGCCAATAAACATAAGTTGGATAAGTAGATAGCTCAAATAAAACTAGGAATCCAATACAATCCCAATTCATAGTAATTCACAAAGCCTCTAAACAATACCAATCATCAACCTAAGTTGGGACATTCCCCCGATGATGGACAAAATGAGTCTAAAAGGAAATAGCCTATGACATACTAAACTAAGAAAGAACAGGCCTTTCGGAAGAAGGAGTCTCACCACTTTAAGATGACACATGAATAACTCTAAATCGCCATTGATCCATAGGAAAAGTAAAAGTTCCTTCAGACCTTGCGTGGAGATACAGCATTTGAAGACGGTTATTAGGACAAGCACTAGCATGCAACTTAGGGAGAGGATAAGATAATGCTAAGTCAAAATACAATTCAAAATCATGCACACATCATCATATACATATATAAATAACATGTCGGGATAGGGAATAAGGCTTAGCATGAAAGTAAAACATTAGCCTGGACTATGTAGCTCAACCATCATAAAGGCACCCACGGGCTATAAAGGTATGGCTCCCCCCACCAAAAGGGCCCTAGTACATGTTAGTCATACGAACTGGAGGTATCAAGGAAGACCAAGAAATGCATCGACCCCACATCAATCCAAGATATAAATATATATTAAGTGTGACACATGCACACGGTCATCAAGACCAACCCTCATGCCGGCAAACATAAGTTTTCAGTAGGGGCCATTCAAGACCCACACATTCACGACTTAGATACATAACCCTCATTAATACCAATTAAAACAAGTTTCACATAGCCCATTCATATACCACGGAATTATACATTACGGCAAACCATAGGTATCGTCATACCGTACGCTTGCAAACTTATAATTATGCCATTACAATTCCTTTAACTTGGGGGAATGCCTTAACCCCTTTTATTCATCAAATCAAACATAGTCAACAAGGACTTCAAAATTCATATTCATTATTTACCCATTTATGCAATGCAATAGTAAAGGTGAGTAAGTCAAACCAAGAGACAAATCATATTTCAAAATCAATTTCACAGGTGGTTAGAGGGAACACAATTATTCAAGACTAATTTCAAACCCAAAACATTAATTTGGGGGAAAACCTTGACCCCCATTCCAATTCCCACACCCATGCACCCCATTAGTTCAAAAATATTTAATTCAAAGCATGAACAACTCATAAAAATCATGGAAAAATAATTTAAGAATCAACCATTCCAAAACCCTCAACCATATTAAAATCCACATTGAATACCATACAATTAAACTATATAAAACATATGTTTTTCATAAAATAAGATTTGAAGAAGAGTAACATGCCTTAGACACACCAGAATTTGGAAGCAATTCGAAATTTGAAACCCAAAAGATGAACATACGATTAAACCCTTTCTTGGGTTTTGTGTTAGAGAGTGAAATAATAGCTTTTGTTTCTTGAAACTGATGTAAATAGGCTCATGTAATGTTAAAAGGTCGTACTTAGGTGAAAATGCCTCATTATCCCTCATCATAATGGAAAAGAAAACAAGATAGCGTGACTTTTACATAGCAGTGTGGCACGGCCTTATCGTTCAATGCTAAGCCTTATTCTCACACCCATGAACCCCATTAGTTAAAAAATATTTAATTCAAAGCACGAACAATTCATGAAAACCATGGAAAATTAATTTAAGAATCAACCATTCAAAAATCCTCAACCATAACAAAACCCACATTCAATTCCATACAATAAATCTATTTAAAACATATGTTTTTCATAAAATAAGATTTGGAAAAGAGTAACATGCCTTAGACACACCATAATTTGGGAGCAATTTGGAACTTGAAAATCGAAAGATGAGCGTACGGTCAAACCCTTAAGTTTTTTTTCTTGGATTTTATATTAGAGAGTGAAATAATAGCTTTTATTTCTTGAAAACTGATAGAAACAGTCTCATGTAATGTTTAAAGGTCGTAGACGGGTTAAAAGACCTCATTACCACTCATCCTAAGGAAAATAAAACAAGACAGCATGACTTTTACATAGAAGCGTGGCACGACCTTATCATAGAGGCGAACCTCCGTGACACAGAATTATTGCGGAGACACACTACCTCCATGCCACGTCAAAATTACGGAGACTAACTTCCGTAGCACACCAAAAATGCGGAGGCTCACTGCCTCAAAATTTAAAAGTAATCTCGAACCTCCTTCAAAAATTCTGAAACTCACCTGGATTAACCTTTTAACCTCCCTAAGTACATCTCAGGTTAAAATCGATGTTTCGAACACGGAAAGATCAAAAATAAAATGGACAAAATTTTAAGGTGTCACATGAACACTTAAAAAAATCGTACGAATACACACATAAAAATAATTAAGCTAAATAAGGTGAAGGGTATTTTTGTAAGAAAATAATATATTCTTGAAAAGAATGCAACACATAATATTCTTAGTACCATGAGCCAAACAACCTATAACTCACGGTTAATTACCTTGTTTTCACACAGTTTCACTGTCTAAAACTCTTTTATAACTACCCCAAGTTATTTATGACTTGTTGAGATTGATAGTTCGGTTCGCATGCGATTTATTTGAGAATTTTTGTAATACCAATTACACTGTGAAATATTTAATGTTAATTGGCATTTGGTAGAAATATAATTATTAATCTTCTAAAATATTTTTAATTTGTATAATATTCTTTTGTTATAATATATCTATGTTACCTTATAAATATATTTAAAACTTATTAATATTTTAAGTGGGGATAGTGAACCTAGATAAGTTAAAATATTATTATTATATAATAGAAGTTTTATTAAAAATAATTTTTTATTAATTATGATATATTCAAAATGTTATATTTATTTTATCATAAACCTACGTAATACCCAAATATGTGTGTGTGTATATATATATGTATGTATGTATAATGAGATAGGAATCTCCTTGTGGTGCCACCACACTTCAACGTGTGGGTTAAATAGCTTGTATAACAATTACCCCAAATGAGTGGTGGCATCATGACATTAATAACTCGTATTAGTATGTTATTTCATACAAGTGGATTATGACAGTACCAATTGAGATATATATAGATACTAGTGGGAGATCGCTCATGTTGTGCACGGGCCCAATGAGTTGGTAGTGAAACTTAAATGTATCGCTAATTGTATTGATCGAGGTAATGTGAAATTTAGAGACGAAGTTACGCTTACAAAAGACTTTAAAGAAAGCAACTAAAATTCAAGTGAAAACTTCACATCATTAAAGCTAGTTAATTTGTTTTCCTTTCTACACTTTGCTCTGTATTGCCTGCTGCATTCTTTTGTCCCACCTGTGCTGAAGTTTTTGCTGCTCACTGATGTTTGCACTCTTATTAACGTATCCTGGAAGACAATATCTTGCATCAATATCTCTATCTTATATCAACATCTTCTTCTAAGTAAGTCATTAATAGGACATGAATAAATTTTTTTCCTTTGCTAAGATTTCTGAGCCAAACCCAACACAATTCAGGAAGCAGATGTTTTTTACATGATGAGTACTCTTGTAGTAAGATATGATATACCTATAAGGTCATTTTTCCAAAAAATTGCAGTGGAGTTTGAGACTTTCTACACAACATGTTTTTAAAGAATAGGTATCAAGAAAGCAGCACTTTTGAACAATGAAGAAAAGATTAGATAAATATTTGTTTAAGATTTATAGACTGGAGATACTCATTACATCTAAATGTCATCATAATGTTGTATCTACAAGTAAGGAAACATTCTGCATTGTCAAAACTAAATAATAATGAAGCTGGAATAAGCTACAGTCCATAATAGAGCACGCAGGATAACTACGCAGGTTCTTCTATTAATACAACAACTAAGTTAATGTCAAAACTTAGTACGATGGACTCCTGCAACAAATTATGTGTATACAACAACAACAATATACTTAGAGTAATCCCATAAGTGAGGTCTCGGGAGAAAAGAGTGTATGCAGAGCTTACCAATATGTTATAGAGATAGAGAATTTATTTGTGACAGACCCACAGCTGAAGCAACCCATAACACGATAATTACAAAGTTATTTATGATGACCATTTACAGGGTATACAACACAATGGTTTTGATAAATGATGATTCGATGAGATCATCTCTGACAACAAGAATAAGTAATCAAGAACTTTGAGGGGAGAGAGACAGACAGATAAGAAGGTTCTTTATACCAAACATACTATTTATATTTAGTCAGAAGTAGTAATATTCTTGCATGTGATTATGTTAACACACACAGAAAAGTGAAATTCAAGTAAATAAAAATAACCAAAGAAATATCGACAAGAAAATTTACTAAAGTAGGAGAATCTATCTATCTACTATCATCTTTCTCTCTCTCTCTCTCTCTATATATATATATATACAAAAGCTTGAACCTGCTAATGTTGGAATATCAGTGGAAAATCCTGTAACTTTTTATCTATTTAATCCACTTAAATATGTGATTTCATAAGAAAATGCTAGTATAATGCAGGAATACACTAGTTGGCAGAACAAATAATGAACAAGTCAAGAGAAATTAATGTGGCTTAGTTCATGTTGATCAAATTTAGAAAGAAAAGAACTTCCTATTTAAAGAAAATATGGATCAAATAACAAATTTAAATTGGAATCCATATTAAAAAAGACACATAAAAATCAGTATATGCATATATCTAATCTGGTATCTCATGGGTGAAGAACTTACCAATTTCCTCTAGCTCCTCCCTAATTTTTCCAAGCTCAGCAACATGAGAGAACTTAACATTGATATTTCTCTCTAAATACTAAGGAAGTTTCTTATTATGTGCTCTTCAAACATGAGCACCTAGCTCATGAATTGTATAGCCTTCATATAAGGATTTTTCTCTCTTTCCTTCCTTCTACTTCGCTATCTTCAACGCTCTCAATTCCTTCGAATTCAGGGTTTTACCTTGTAATTTTTCAATGCAAATCGACTGTCTGGTGGAATGTTTCTTACACTAAAATTTTCAATTAGTACATCTGAAGCGAGAGGACTCCATGTGGGAAGACCAATTCCATAGTTATTATACAGAGGGAGGTACTCACATTCGACCTACAACCAATCAATGAGGTTAATGTACTATTAGACAAAAGACACATGATAACAATAAAGGGAAATTGTACATTATTTTTCTTCTTGTTTTAAACCTTGGAAGCCATCATAATCAGATAGCAACAACACATAAATCCATTAAGGTCTGGCCTACTTCTATTATTTTAATATTTAATACAACAAAACACAATGTTTAGCAAATTCATTTAGAACAATAACACATATTTCTTAATCCTGAATAACTCAAGAATTTCCTATATGTATTAATCTATATTTAAGCATGTTTCATTACAAAATAATATTTATCTATAAAGATAAAATTAAGGTTCTCTATAACAACAAGGTCTGAAAGTGTTGTATTATGTGAGATGCAATCAAACTCCATGGAGTAAATTCATTTGAAGAAGGAAATGATTTCCTAAAGATTTAAGATTGCACTCCTGTATTATTTCATAAGAAACCAGATAGCCAAGATTCTCTTTTTCATTAACACTGAACAAATTACAATATAGGATAGAAATTGTTTTAAGTTTCAAGAAGGTTGGAAGGGAGTAATCGGAGGCAGATTTAGGGCGGGCTATGAACCAACTTAGTGGCTGAGTCTATTACTTTTGATTCGAAACAAGCATTTAAATATATACATATAATAAACTTACGCTGAGAGTCGAAACAATGGATAATAAAGTAACCAACTTCCATAAGTAAGGAATCCAAAACAACTATATGCAGTCAACGAAACAATAAAAATCATCACCGAGGATAACTCACAGAAACTGTTGAGTCAGAAACTTCTGAGGTTGGGAATTTCTTTACCAAGACTGTAAGGTAGAGTACAAATGTTAAAATTCAGCGGCAGTTATAGCAAAAATATTTGTTTAATACGAAAACACTCAAGCGATGAAATCGAATACGAAAACACTCAAGCGGTGAAATCAAAAACTAAAACATCCAGGCACGTAAACAATATAAACATCTAAATAACACAATTTTGTTACAGAAAACTCCTAATAGTCCATTTGTTTCTCCAAGATCAAAATTTCATAGTATTAATTTGGTGGGCATATGCATTAAGCTGACAGATCGTTTAACCCCTTTTTTTAGAACCACAGTTGCTATACAAATAAGACCTTCTAGGTTGGTTCGCCAAGCTATGGGCATAGCTTTTCTACCCTATTAACTCTAGACACCTCAATCGTCACACAACAACAACTGCAGCAATAACAATACTAGAAATTCTATGCTAATTGAAGAATTTTCTCAAACACCTTCAAAACAAATAAATTTTCTGTGTAGAAATTATAACTCTTATCAAATATGTTTCTATAGAAAGCCTGACTCATTGTAGAATTTTGTCAACACCTTCAAAACAAATAACTTTCTAGCTAAAAATTATAACTGCTATGAAACATATAAGATGATGTACAAAGAAACACAAATCAAGGAAAAAATATAAAGAATAAGAAGGTGGAGGAAAAAATTGTTACAATTGCAGCTGAGAAAATCCCACAGAAAACAACGACCATGCGACCAAAAAATCAGCACTGACCTGTGTAATTCCAATCAAAATCTATTCAGATAAGCAATGAATAAAGAAACGAAGGTGAAGAGAGAAAGGCAACAAAAGTTGCAGTGCACGCGTCATATGCAAAGCAAGATTACTCAGATAACCAACGAAATAATCAAAATGCCCCTTATGTAGTGACACAGATATGTCGACGGAGAGGCCTATGCTTGGCCCAACTCCCTCTAATATAATAAGGGAATATCTATCTTTACAAATATTTTGTTTTATGAAATTTACACTTTAGAAAATATATAGTATGTACTTACTATATATTACTTTTTCTTAAAGAAATGCTTACAAATTTTTGGCACTTTTAATTCTCTACCTTCTAAAAAAAATACACTTTTATATTATATTTGATCCTCAAAAGGAAAATAATTATCCATATCAATATATTCATGTTCGGGTTCTAGTAGCACTATTCGGAGGCTTCGCAGAAAGATATTTTATCTTTCATATACAGGTAGGTTAGGCTTACTCTACCTTTAAATTGAGCTTATTTACTGAAATTGTGTACTATTATGCTAGTTTTGGATAATTACTTGTATTTGCATACCATTTGATATAAATATATATATATATATATATATATATAATATGCCTTATTTATTCGGTTAGGACCCCATTCTAGTAAATTTTGATATTTTATCTTTCAGTATGATATAGCACCTATCAATTTATGACATGGAATTAAGTTGTGAAACCTTGAATTTTCCCCCGTTTTAATTATGATATGTGAATGATGAATTAAATGTATGTTACTTCCAGTTTAGGTTCAGTATAAACTTTATTTCTGTCATTAATAGTGAATTTTTGTACTACTTTGGCATTGGTTATGGTATGGTTTGAATTTTAATACTATAGTTGGGTATGGTTACTATGAGTTTCGATTTAGGTCCGACATCTGATTGTGATGGTTTGGGAGTTCTGGTATTGATTATGGTTATCTGGGAGTTATGGTTCTGCTGAGTTTTAATTCGAGTCTGGCAACTGATTATGAGTTCTATTCTATATCATATATGTGGCCTCTCATTATTACATACTATTTCTGGTTTGAATTTGACATATCGCCTTTTGTTATTATCCACCACCCACAATTCCCACACCTATGAACCTTATTAGTTAAAAAACATTCAATTCAAAGCACGAACAACTCATGAAAATTATGGGAAAATAACTGAAGAATCAACCATTCCAAAACCCTCAACCATACCAAAATCCACATTCAATTTCACAATTAATCTATTTAAAACACATGCTTTTCATAAAATAAGATTTGGAAAAGAGTAACATGCCTTAGACACACCATAATTTGGGAGTAATTTGGAACTTGAAAATCAAAAAATGAGCGTACGGTGAAACCCTTAAGTTTTTTTCTTGGGTTTTATGTTAGAGAGTGAAATAAAAGCTTTTGTTTCTTGAAAACTGATGGAAATAGGCTCATATAATGTTTAAAGGTCGTACATAGGTGAAAATACCTCATTACCCCTCATCCTAAGGGAAATAAAACAAGGCAACATGACTTTTACATAGCAGCGTGGCACGGCCTTATCGTGGAGGCTAACCTCCGTGACACGGAATTATTGTGGAGGCATGCTACCTTCGTGCCACATCGAAATCATGGAGACTAACCTCTATAGTACGTCAAAAACGCAAAGGCTCACTACCTCAAAATTTAAAAATGACCCCGAACCTCCTTCAAAAATTCTAAAACTCACCCGGATTATCCTTTTAACATCCCTAAATACCTCTCAGGTTAAAATTCGATGTTTCGAACACAGAAAGATCAAAAATAAAATTGATAAATTTTTAAGGGTGTTAACACAGGAAAATCATACGAATACACATACAAAAATAATTAAGATAAATAAGGTGAAAGGTATGTTTATAAACAAACAATATATTCTTGATAGTACGACGAACCAAACAGTTTATAAACAAACAATATATTCTTGATAGTACGACGAACCAAACAATCTATAATGACCCTCACAATCATTTACCTTGTTTTCACACATTTTTGGTGTCTAAATCTCTTCTATAACTACCTCAAGTTATTTATAACTTGCTGGAATTGATAGTTCGGTTCGCAGGCAGTTTATTTGAGAATTTTTGTAATATCAATTATACTGTGAAATATATAATGTAAATTGGCATTTGGTGGAAATATAATTATTACACTTCTAAAATATTTTAAATTTGTATAATATTCTTTTGTTATAATATATCTATGTTACCTTATATATATGCTTAAAACTTATTAATATTTTAAGCGGGAATAGTGAACTTAGATAAGTTAAAATATTATTATTATATAATAGAGATTTTATTAAAAATAATTTTCTTTTAATTATAGTATATTCAAAATATTATATTTATTTTATTACAAACCTACGCAACACCCAAATGTGTGTGTGTGTATATATATATATGTGTGTGTGTGTGTGTATGTATAATGAGATAGGAATCACCTTGTGGTGCCACCACACTTCAACGTGTGGGTGAAATAGCTTGTACAACAATTACCCCAAATGAGTGGTGGCATCATGACATTAATAACACGTATTATTAGTATGTTATTTCATACAAGTGGATTATGACAGTACCAATTGTTATTTATATAGATATATCTATCTTTACAAACATTTTGTTGTATGGAATTTACACTTTAGAAAATATATAGTATGTATAGTACTGTATATTACTTTTTCTTAAAGAAATGCTAACAAATTTTTGGCACTTTTAATTCTCTACCTTCTCAAAAAAAAATATACTTTTATATTATATTTGATCCCCAAAAGGAAATCAATTATCCGTATCAATATATTCAAGTTTGGGTTCTAGTAGCACTATTTGGAAGCTTTACAGAAAGATATTTTAGCCTTCGCGTTCGGTAGATTAGGATTACTTTATCTTTAGATTGAGCTAATTTACTGAAATTGTGTACTATTATGCTAGCTTTGGATAAAAAGTTGTAGTTGCATACCATTTGAAATATATAATATGCCTTATTTATCTGGTTAGGACCTCATTCTGATAAATTTTGGTGTTCTATTTTTCTATATGATATAGCATCTATCAATTTATGACATGGAATTAAGTTGTGAAACTTTGAATTTTTCCCCGTTTTAATTATGATATGCGAATGATGAATTAAATGTATGTTAGTTCCAGTTTAAGTTCAGCATATACTTTATTTCTGTCATTGATTGTGAATTTTTATACCACTTTGACATTGGTTATGGTATGATTTGAATTTTAATACTATAGTTGGGTATGGTTACTATGAGTTTTGATTTGGAGTCTGACATCTAGTTGTGATAGTCTGGGAGTTCTGGTATTGATTATGGTTATCTGGGAGTTATGGTTCCACTAAGTTTTATTCGAGCCTGGCATCTGATTATGAGTTTTGTTGTATATCATACATATGGCCTCTCGTTATTACCCACTATTTTTGGTTCGAATTTGATATATCGCCTTTTGTTATTATCCACCACTACTAATTCGAGCCCGGGGCATGGCCTCTCGTTACTACCCATTGGTACCGATTCAAGTCTGGTGCACATCTGGATGACTACTATGATTTCTTGGGATAGGTTCATTTATGACTAATTATTTTTATTTTCATTAATTGCTTCTTGTATGTCCCACCGGCTTATGAGGGTACATTGGGTTAATTTAACTTCTTTAGTATGCTTAGCGAGCTTATATGGCCTCAGTTAGGTTATGTTTGATTTGTCTGTTACTGCATTATTTATTTTCTGTATCGCTTATATTTATTCCTTCATTGAATTTGTGTAACTTGGTAATTGTTTATCTTTCTATCCCTTCTTACTATTGACTTAGATTACGCCCTCACATTATAGTTATACTTTTTCTGTATTGATCTCAGTCAGCATATAATGTCTACTGAGTACCCGTTGCTTTGGTACTCATACTATACTTCTATATTTTTTTCCTGATGCATATCCGAATACTAGCCTTCGACGTTGACACGGTTCCTGCCTTTCAATATTGATTTAAAGCATAGCGAGCTTACTGTCGTCCGAGGCTAAATCTTCTCTATTTACTCCAGTTTAGTTTTTTGAACTTGAGACTGCTTGTATAAGCTATGTATATTTAAGATTCTGTCTAGTACTCTGAGTATCTTTTAGTACTTGCTCTAGTACTGACCTTACCAGGTCTTGGGAGGGATTCATTTGTATATTTGGTCATTTTTCCTTCTCTTATTTTGATATATTATATATGTTTCCTGCTTGGTTTTCCCTTAATATTATTTTTTTTGTCATTATACGTGATCTTTTTGGGTTTATGCCTGTTAGTCCATTACCTATTATTCAGGCTATGGCTTGGCTTGACTAATGGTGGGTTAAGATAGGCTCCATCAAAACTTGAGAAATTAGGTCGTGACAGCTTGGTATCAGACCCTAGGTTTCGTTTGTACTGTTGGTACTAGAGTTGATATTTAGTAAAGTCCCACATATCAGTACGAAGACGCTTGTATCCTATCTTTGGGAGTCTATGGAGCATTTTTAGGGAAAAATCTCATTTTCTTCACCTATTTTTGTGCTTTGAGTCTAAGCTAGTTTAATCCTTAATTATTTGCTCCTTACGCAGATGGCTAGGATGTGAGGTTAAAGAGCCAGGGATCGACACCCCGCGCCCGCTGCTAGAGTTCCATCTTAGGGTCGAGATCAACGTAGAGGATGGGGGGAGGATAGAGTAGCATCTCTATTTCAGGATCTGGCCAGGGATCCATCACTTGATCCTGTCATAGCTCATGAGATTGAGAGAGCTCCAGATGTCCCAACACAACAACAGGTAGGCCAGGGGCAGCTCAGGCCCCACCCTATTTTACATTTTCTTTGGTTCTTCAAGATGCATTGGTATAATTTTTAAGGTAAGTTGGTGTCCTCCGACTGAGAAAGCTCGGCCAGGATCACAGGGTGATATTGATTTAGGGGCACAACCTGCAGCAGCGGCGACTAGGGTAGAGGTTTTGCCAGCCCCAGTGGCCCCACAACTGATAGTAACCCAGCCAGTTATGTTTTCAGAGCAGCAGAAGATACTAGGATAATTTTTAAGATTGACTCCACCCAGGTTTGCTGGGACCCTAGGAGAGGATGCTAATGAGTTACTATTTAGTTGCGATACGCGGTTGCAGAATTTAAGGTTAGTTGAGGTGCGATGAGTGGACTTTATTACTTATAAATTAGACACAGCAACGAGGAGGTGGTGGAGAGATTATCTTGATTTTAGGATAGCTGGATCTCCACTGGTGACTTGGGCTCAGTTTTTCGAGGCTTTCTTGTGAAAGTATATGCCTCACAGCATACGCGAGCATCTTTAGGATGATTTTACACCTTTGAGACAGGGTTCTATGTTTGTGATTCAGTATGATGCGAGATTCCATGAGTACACACCACTATGATTCTGCCTATGGAGTATAAGAGGATTTGATGCTTTATCAGGGAATTGAGACTGTCGCTTCGTAGGGCTACACAGAGTTTGGAGACATCACAGAAGTCTTTCTCTGAGATAGCTGAGCATATTTATTCTATAAAGGAGATTAATCGTGAGGCCCAATGGGGAATCAATAAGAGATCACATTATTAGGGAAGCTACATAGGTTCACAGTTCACAGGCTAAGGTTTCACAGTAGGTAATCCTAGCAGCAACCTTCTCAGCGTCAAGGTCAGCCTAGTTGGCCTATCCAAGCATCACTTCAAATGTCAGATAGGGGTCAGCCCGATTATAGTGGTTCCAATTGTTAGAGCAATAGCCAACTGCAGAGGGTTGTTCAATCAGGATCATCGAGTCAGTGTGGTCATTCCAAATCTGTCGGATCTTCTAGACAAAGTAGGGTGCCTGATACATGTTATGACTGTGGGTTTATTGATCACTTCACCCATAAGTGTCCCAAACATAGGATGATTGATCCTCTAATTTTGACTGCATAACCGATCAGATCAGTGTTATCGTTAGTTAGGGATGGTGCACAGGGTCGTGGGGGTGGTCCCTAGGGTTCTAAAGGTAGTCCACAGGGAAGTAGGATAGGTAGTCGGACAGGCACCCAGACCAGTAGTGGATAGGGTTTATTGTATGTTGCACCAGGTAGATCAGAGACTAAGGCTTTGGATGTTGTGATCACAGGTATTATTTTTGTATGCCATCAGCCAGCTTCGACTTTGTTTGATCTCGATTCCATATTTTTATATGTTTTTGCTTATTTTGCATTGCGATTAGTTTTATGTTCGGAGTCCTTGTGTGTACTATTGCATATAGCTACCCCCGAAGGTGACTCTTTAATAGTGCGTTGAGTATATAAATCTTGTATGGTGACTATTCGGGAGTTTTATACTCATATTAACTTAATTGTCCTAGATATGGTAGATTTGATGTGATTTTAGGTATGGATTGGTTATCGCCTTACCATATGGTCTTAGATTATTTTTCTAAGATTGTTACCTCAGCCTTGCCTGGCATACCCCTGATTGTGAGGCAGGGTTTTATTAGCCGCACGTCGATGGGGATTATTTCTTACATTTGGGCTAGAAGACTAATATCGAGGGATTATAAGTCATTTATTGCTTAGGTTTGGGATGTCAATACTTGTCATGACCCGAGGCTACCCCCTAGTTGCGACAATGGTGCTTACGGTCACAAGTGACCACAAGCAAACCCATGAATTGGTACCTGCTGTGAGCACTGAATAAAGTAACAAAATACACATGTATGGAAGTAAACTGTCAATGCCATAAGGTTTAAGTACTGATAAGATAATGTAAAACTGGATACAAAAATACATATCAAAATGTGTCTGAATGACTTAAAACATCTGATAAAATCGATTGACTATCTAACTGAATGATTGTACGTTTGAAAGCCTCTAAACTGACTAAAGAGTTGATGGGACAGGCCCCAACTAACTCCAAACTAAAACAACTTAAAGTAAATGTGGTAATACAAAAATAACATAACAGGTCCTCGACATATGAGGACTCACCACAACTACTGCTGTAGATAAGCTAAGCTGTCTAAGCATGGTCTGGGAACTGAGCATTCGAACCTATGATATAATACATCATAGCGCAAAGAAAGTATGTGGCCAGTAATTTGAATGTACTAGCATATGAGATAAGGTTAGGCTGTAATGCATAGGTTAATGTGCATGAAATACTGACTGACTGAATAGCATGAGATAATGACTGACTGAATAACATGAGATAACTAATGCATAATATAAATGAAAGCTGTAAAATCTGTGAATACATAACCAAGCATATAACATGATACTGAATAGTCTGTAAATTGAGATACTAAAATCTAGTAACTGAATAACTGGTAAACTATATGCTATGGTCAAGCAAACGTAAACTAAATTCTGCACTGAATATTGAACTCAGACTGTGGGAGGTATCATCTAACCGACATGTCCCAATCTGAGCTAATCGGGGTCTAACCTGTACCCCAGTTGAAAGAGAGTTACTACCGTTCCACGGGTACTAACACATGGTTGTATGGATCTACTAAACTAATATCCTGAAGGACCAGGAAGTCAAGACTAAACTAATGGGTGACTCCTCATAGCCTACATTGGCTACGTAGTTTTGGAATACAGGGACTACTACTAATGACTCTACCTAACTGAAAGGGAAGCCGACATCCCTGCATTCGCTCGGTGCTAAATCCTACTCCTAATTGAACTGACACTGATTACTGAATTGATCTAAGTTTAACTGAACGGACAACTGATCCTGATAACTGATTGAATAATAATGCTCATGGTTTTTCTAAAACCGTTCTGCTAATGCTGAAACTATGTAAACAGCTAAACATCGGGTATTCATAACCCCAGCATTGAATGAAAACAACAAAAGGATATATGAAAGCTCTAAAACCATAGTAGGAATCAATATTCAAAATTCAACACTTAGTCATTTCATCAAACACATAAGGATCATCAACTTAAACATGGGAATGGATATAGCATGCGTAAATACCATAGTTACAATACCAAACCTTGAATTAGTGATTTAACATGGAAATTTCATGTTTCAAACATATAAGGGCTATTTCCAACAAAAACCACTTGTAAACATAATGTATAATCAAAATTCAAGAAAGCTTCATGGAGATAATTCATCATAAACGTGTAAATTCATAATTTGAAACATAAAAATAGGTTCTTGGATTCCATGGGTGAAAAGGGCCCATGGATGAATATCATGTATACCTTAAATCCTTAAGCTTGAAAGAGAAACACAATCTTGAAAGCTTTCTTAAAGTTCTTGGATTGGGAGACTTGAATTCTTGGTTTTTCTTGAAGAGAATTTAATTGAATTTGATGTTCTTAGGAGAGGTTTAGAGCTTCTTTGATAGAAAATTTGAGAAGAATGGGAAAATAATGCCCAAATTGATGATATAAGTTGGGTTATGATGACTTCGATTGAGAGAAAAAGATGTTACTGCCCCTCAAACATTTAAATTTGTAACTGGAATATTGATTGACTCATCACTGCAATGCACCAACGGCCTCATTAGTATACCCACCATGACATTAGTATACCTACCGCGATGCACCACTATCACAGTGAGGTGCTAGAACCGAAATCTAAATGTGCCCCAATCATCATTCGAAAAATCCCAAACTTCTCTGAGACATGCTCATTACACCCCTAAATATGAATTAACTCAAAAACTTACGTCTCGGGGTCAGTAAGACTCGTTTAAAAATCCTTGAATTTAAGAGGCCAAAAATAAGACTAAGTCCCCAATACTTAGTGAAATTTTCAGGCTTTAAGCCTCATATATATGCAACTAGGAGCAGAACTAAGCTAAGTTAAGTATGAGATATTACAATCTCTCCCCTATGGGAACATTCATCCTCGAATGAGACTAATTAGGCTAAGAGTTCTAAAAACACTGAGATCATATACTAAACATGCATAATGAAAGCATGATTGCATAACTGAGTCTGAAACATGATACGTGAACTAAATATTATGAACTAAACTGATTCCTCAAATACATGCAATGACATGAGAATGGTTATAAGGCTGAGATAGTAATGAGAGAGTCATCTTATGAGTAACCATTTCTTCAGGTCAGATCTAGTTTCCTGAAGAAAAGTAGAAAGGTTTAAGACGTGAAAACTCAGGGGTTACAATATCTCTCACTTGGGATTATTCATCCCCCGAATGATACTAACTTGGCTGAAATACTAAGGAAAGAATGAGATAATGCACGAGGCACTTATGAACTGAATCATGACTGAATGTCTGAATATGAATCATGATGCATGAACTAAATTGAATTCACAATTTACATGGATGCGAACAAACTATCTCTTGGAATGGCAATATTCATGAAACTTCTGATAGTAAGACTAAATCGAAATATGGAAAAACCATAGGAACTTGTTGTTTGACAGCTAAACTGAATTGCTGGATGTACGGAGTAAATTATACTGAAAGTTTATACTCTATTGGAGTATTTATTCAACACCCTTTCCAAGAAGTTCTAATAACAGTAGGAAGCAAAGAAATTAGGCATGATCTGAATAAGATATATGAGTAAGGAATCTTAATAAGACTATAACTCTACAACATGGAACATAGTCCTATGAAACATAAACTAGAATGCTATGCCTTAGACAATGTAACTGGTACTCTTGAGATAAGACATACTCCTCAAATACTCCCTCAACTATATATTTTATTTCAATACCGCACTTCACTTAAGGCTACTAAAAATTTTCACATGGGCATTATAACTCTATCTATTGAAGTCTAAGCTGAACTGAATTCTCTCACTATGTTCAAGCCTACTCGAATCTGCAAAGTGCACCCATAACACTGCAATACTAGTCGGAATCATGAATTCAATACACCCTGTATTTCCATAACTTCTCATCTCAAGAATAATTCTTCTTACCACTTCAACAACTAAATTCAACCTTTTACTAGGAATGCACTAACGCACATTGCACGCATCCACTAATATACACCAACATGACGTTCAAGCCTATCATCATACCTACACATGAACTTCTAGGCAAACAACCCATCAAATCATCTTTTCATACTCTCTAATACTTCTATCATTAACAACTTTCATATGTTATTCTTAAGAAAATCACACACAAAATTTCAATAGCCATGACATATATAAAAAACTTGGCCTCAATCTTACTCCACACTTATAAACTTAGATCAAACAAGCATACAACAATCTTTTCCTAACATAAAATATTTACTCTCTCCCATCTAAACAACTGTTCATCACCACTACTATTTCATAAGGAGAGGTCACTGAAAGTTTAGAGCATGAGGACCTGAATCATGAAAGAATACTTTGCATAACTTGGACGCTTGACTGAGGCCTGTGAAATAGAGTATCCATGACCTTGATTCATTACAGATATAAAAATTGAGGATATACATGACATAATCTAAATTTCGCTGATCATTAAGAGAGTAGCATGAATACTGGAACTGAACATACTGTAAAGCATGAATATATGAGTTATGAGCTGCATGACTTGGGTTTGGAGTTCATAAATTCATGGAATATGATTCGTACAGCTGAGCAAACTGGAACTCCTTATATTTGAAACTGGAAGCGTACATGATTCTATGGAAAGTATGTGAATTTGAGTTGTGATCAGGGAACTGACATGTAAGGCATGAGTATATATCGTGATAACTGAAGTACAAATACTGAAATAAGAATGGGTTGGACATTATCCCCCTTTACTACTATTCTACAACGTACTGGCATCACTACTGGAATCTGAGAGCCTGACTTGGTTACTTATTCTATCATCTCTCCCTTAGCTATAAGCCATCACCTTAAGTTTGCGGGACCCTTTTGATAAACTCTAAACTGGACTGCAACCACTTTACTCTAAAGTTTGGAATATGACAGCACTCATCAATAATAAATTCACCCTGAAAGACTACACTTAAAAGTGCAAAACCCACTGTTAATACTTCCTTCTAAGATACAACTCTTAAACTTTTATAGCCCTAACAGTCGCCACATAATAACTTAAACACTGACTAACTTAGAATCTTCATGTGTATCACCATGCTATGAGTTCACGCTATCAAGAAGTTCAACACTACTTTTTGTTAGCTCAATCTTCAAAGATTCATACTTAGATTATAACACTCAATATAGATATCCCTAAACCTTTAATGGACCACACTAAGTCCTTTCATGTCCTACTAATATCATATCTCTAAATCAGACCCACATCATCATACTTAGCTTAAATTCTTGCATACATTGTTTCAAGCCTACTGATTCACCTTTCATACAACTATCCCCATGGATACAGAATCTACTAAATTCGGATAACACTATCCCCACTTTACTACTGCTAAACTTTTGGGTTCATGCTTCTAACTCTAGACCATATGCTGTCATAGGATTCTGAGAATAGATCTGAAAACACATCTGACCCCTAAGCACTGATGTACTACCCCTTTATTCAATTATTTGTTCCTTGGGAAACTGAAACTAAATGACTCTGTTTCTGCTATCAACTGAGACATAACATAAATGGAGCCAATATAGATTGAGAATATTATCAAAATTAGTCATCTCTAACTTCATAAGATCTACTAAAGTGATTTTTTAAGATATTGTAACCAGGCAGTTTTTATATACCCATCTGGCTATAATAGATTTACCCACTAGGGTAGTTACTGTAAAGGATCTGCTAATGTTTATGGACCGACATCAAAATTAATAGATATATAGGGGGTTACAAAAGAAGGTGAGGCTCCATGGTCCAATAAAACATACATATGAAGATGAAAAACCTGTAACATACCCATAACCACATCAGGAGAGCTTTCCTGATCCTGACGGGACTGGAGTGCATACAATATGTTCTTGCATTATGCATTGGCAGTACTGGAAGTAGAGCCCTACTAAGTTAGGCGACCTGCTAGAGCTGATGACAGATTAGAGTAGCCCTCCTAGACTAGCCCTCAGGCAATTCCTGACTTTGTGTTCTGGCATGTCACATCCAAAACATACACCACTACCAGCCCTACACACACCCTGATTATTCCTACCATATTTTTGGAAAATTAGATTAGTACAACCACTATTCATGCTACCTTGAGGTGTAGAGCCTAACGTTCTATCCCGATTGTCATTCCTGAACTTTGGCACTGGCAGTTGATAAAGGAGTTAGGGCTGATAATTTTTAGCGGAACTAGGAATGGTTACCACTTTCTAACCTTGACTTAAAACTACCTATTTTGGACTTTTTATTCTCTCTCCCTTTCTTCCTATGCTTCTCCTCCTCATACTTTGCTAAGCATGAACCATAAGCCTAGATAGGAAAACAACCTGTTGATCATTCTGAACAACTACTGAATGAGCTAAGGTAGTGAAAGTAGATCTGAATTCAGCATGAAAGACATGCTCATTCAGGGGATCTTCCTGAATAGGCAGGCATGCGGGTTGATTCTTATTCCTTCCTTCGTTATTCTTTCTAGGAGGCATTTTTTGTAATGAGATAAAGAATGGATTAAAAAGAGTGTTTTAATAAAGCTCATGCACATTCGCACGACATGAATACTGAAAGAAGGGAAACTTTTCCTAAAATATCTTATAGCCTCATGTCTATAAGTGTACCAAGCTTCACACCCATACATAAGACTCTAATCAACACGAATTTCAGACTCTTTAGGACACTATAAAATATTACGCTCTGATACCAAGTTTTATCACTATCACGACCCAAAAATGAGGGTCATGATGGCATTTGTTGTGGCGTACCTTGACAAGTAAGCCTATCACCTAAATTGATATGAATAGAGAAAAATATTGAAATACCCTAAGGTAAGGCTTCTAGAATAAAGCCGAACAATATAAAGAATCATAACAATGCGAAAAGAACTTATCCAGATACCAATCATGCCCAAAACTAGGTGTCAATATTGTAAAAACTACTAATATAATCCAAGAGTCAAATACATCAAAAAAATAACCACAAAGGAATAATAACTGCCTCCGGATACTAATAAAGACATATCTAGTATAGAAAGATAGAGGTGAACTTCGGACGCATGAATGTACAACCGCTACCTTGGAAGCTCCAATAATCGCCCGAATCAAGTAAGTTAAGGCGCACTTGAGCTAGGACCTGCACCAAAAGGGCACAATAGGCATGAGTATGGTCCACTTGTAGTCAGTAGGTATCATAGGACGACCAAGCAAAGTGGTAAATAAAGCATATAAAACATACACTAAGGGTACGTCACTTGCAATAAGAAAATATCCCACAACAGTAACCCACACCACTTGCACTAACAGTTCAAGTATATCTCACATATATTACAAAAATACACTAAGATATGAAACACAAGTATAGATTATGTCACATATAATAGAACAAGAGAGAACATGTAGATACAAGATCATCAAATACAAGTAAAGGAAAGTAAGACAAACACATAGATGAAAAGTCAATAAGCCAATAAAACATAACATAAACACAATAAAGTAAGTGCAATGTATATGATAATGATGATGATAATGATGATGCACGAGGTTGTCGAACAAACTCTGGGATCGTCGCACAATCCCCATATACACCTACGAAGCTAAAGCTTCCTGACGTAGGATTCATGGGGGGTTCGTCAACCCATATACAATTCACATATCTCATATCTCTTTTCCAGCTTATTCCTCAAAAAGGGTTTTATAAGGTGTTACAATATTTTTAAAAAGGTGTTGCTAGTGTTTCTCAGATGTTACCACGGTGGTACCAATGTTTCATGAATGAGTATGATATAAAGATGTAATGCTTGCAACCCATCATAATAAGTATTTACAGAACCAATCACAATGATATATTTTCACAACCACATGTGGCAATATCCACTCGTTATTTTTATTTCATCCATGAATTTCCACATGTATTACATGCCAATAAAGTATGAATATAATCACAATACACCAATGGTACCACATTAAACAATACAATACAATTGTTTGCATGAATTCAAGGCTATCAATATCACGTAGGATCACACACGGTCAAACATATCACATAATATTTCAATTTCGACAATTACATCACATATAGGCCCCCACACGGGCATATCACATAGATAGCCATTTTTCATGATTAGTTCCCTCCCTTAACATGCATTTTGCACCATCATTTACCACTCAGCCCAGTCTGAAGAGTTAAGCCATAACCTACCTCGAAAGTCGAAACTGGTCCGCTACACTTGAACCCGCAACCCTACCTTTTACAAACATTCCCAAACTTTACTAGAAACATCAAACATGAAATATATGCATCAAAACAAAACCAACGACACCTATATTGACTACTTTTGATTCAGGGTCAAAACAGACCCCTAAAATGGGTTTCCAAAAAAGAAGGGAAAAATTGGAACTTTACTTCAAAAACATGTTCCCCATATTTTTAGAAACCTACAGCTGAAAACTCAAGTTAAATCGAGTCAAAAACGAGGTTCAAATCAAAGAAAAACCATTTTTGAGCTTTACTGGATAAAATATTTAAAATCTGGGTTAAAATGCAGAATCGAAATTATTTTGAAGGTTAAATTGATGAAAAACTAGTAATTATAAGATAAAAGTATTATTCAAGTAAAAATAAGTGAAATTTGGGTTTAAAATCATGCCCTAAGATTTTTGGATTTTGAGAAATTAATGAAGAAATTACTAAGAAAGAGGTGAATTCTTACCTTAAATCCGTAATATAATCAAGAAATAGGTGTTAATCTAGCTTTCCAAGCTCCCACAAACTTCACTTTTAAGCTCCCAAAATATTTAGGGTTTAACTCTCAAGAGGCAAGATGAAAAATGAGCAAAATGGGCAAAAAAGGGTGAAAAATCTGTTATATATTGCAGATTTTTTTGCAATAACTGGTGCTGTCTTTTTTTCTAAGTCGAAATGGACTTCGACGGGGTGCCCGGGGTTCATTTGGAGTCCGATTTATGCAAACGAACTATTCAACCACACTAAATTCGATGTACCGGACGCGATGGCGCTACAAAATTTTTCATAAAAATTCGTTTTCACCAAATTGACCCCCGAAACTCAAAATCAAAATTTTTCAAACTGAGGGTCGAAATGAGATTTAAAAGTCGTAAAATCATACCAAACATGCTAACACACTGAAATAAACATTTCGTACCTATTGACAAAGTCTTATTTTCTATATGAGGTCATTTCGATCAAAAATGGGTCCCACACCCAACTTTCCAATTTTTCAACTTTTCGATCAATAGGTCAAAATGAGCTCGGGTATACCAGGACCCAAACCCAAGGTCTACCTAGCCTAAAATTGATATTCCGGAGCTGTTGGCGCAGTCCTTCCTTCCATCCATCATACGGATCAAAAGATATTCACATAAGTCCAAAATAAGACTCTTAAAGCCATCAAAAACTACAATATAACATAAATGATACCAAAATGCATCAAAAATCATGTCAATCACTCTCATACCCCAGAAATATCGTAATGCAACTACAGGGAGGGGTAGAATAGTCAAATAACATAAAATCATAAATTTCACATATTTTCATCAAATTTTTAGGTCGTTACAATCACAACCTGAGGCTACCGGCAAGTTGCGACAATGGTACTTACGGTCACAAGAGACCATAAGCTAACCCATAAGTTGGTACCAGCTGTGAGCACTGAATAAAGTAAAAAAATACACATATGTGGAAGATAGAGCGCCAGGCTCTAAGTCTCAGGGCAGTATTAGTAGTGCTCGCACCTATCCTCTTTGCCCGACTTGTGGCAAGCACCATCAGGGTTTTTACAGAGCTGGCAGTGGTATTTATTTTAGATGTGGCAAGCTAGGCCATAGAGTCAGAGACTATCCTCAGCCAGATTCTCAGGCTCAGCAGAACCATTCCTCAGCTCAATCTAGTCGTCCAAATCAACAGGGTGCCACTTTCAGTGCTACTCCAATCCCGACAAGATCAGGAAAATTCTCCTGATGTGGTTACTAGTATGTTAACAATATTTTATGTGCATGTTTACGCTTTGCTAGATCCAGGAGCTTCTTTGTCTTTTGCTACTCCCTATATAGCAGTTTATTTCAGAGTCAGTCCTAAAATTCTAGCAAAGCCTTTTTCAGTCTCTACCCCAGTGGGTAAAACCATCATAGCCCAACGGGTATACAGGAACTGATCGATTATGATATTTCAAAAAGTCACTTCAGCAGACTTAGTCGAATTAGAGATGACGGATTTTGATGTCATTCTCGGCATGGATTGGATTCATTCCTTCTATGCCACAGTCAACTACAGACACAAAATAGTCCAGTTCTAGTTTCCAAATAAACTCGTCCTAGAGTGGAAGGGTACTATATCCGTTTTCCAAGGTCATCATGTTTCCTACCTTCGGTCATGGAAAATAATATCTAAGGGATGTGTCTATCATCTTGTTTGAGTTAAGGAAACTAGTTCTAAAACTCCCAGCCTTGATTCAGTACCAGTCATGAATGACTATTTAGATGTCTTTCCCAAAGATCTTCCAAGAATTTCTCCCGAAAGGGAAATAGACTTCGGCATCGATCTTTTTCTAGATACTCAGCCTATATCTATTCTACCATATAGAATGGCACCAGCAAAACTCAAAGAACTAAAAGTACAATTGAAGGATCTCTTAGATAAGGGATTCATTAGGACTAGTGTGTCCCCGTGGGGTGCACCAGTCATATTCATGCAAAAGAAATACGTTTCTCTCAGAATATGCATAGACTACTATCAACTCAATAAAGTCACGGACAAGAATAAGTATCTAGTTTTCAAAATTAATGACTTTTTTGACCAACTTTAGGGTGCCAGTTATTTCTCTAAGATAGACCTCAGATCAGGCTACCATCAGCTCAGAGTCAGAGAATGTGACATTTTGAAGACAGCCTTTCGTACTCGATATGGTCACCTCGAATTCCTAGTCATGTCCTTTGGTCTTACTAATGCCCCAGTAGCTTTCATGGACTTGATAAACCGAGTGTTTAAGAAGTACTTGGACATGTTCATTATAGTCTTCATAGATGATATTCTGGTCTATTTCTACAGTGAGCATGATCATGCAGACCTTCTCAAAATTGTACTTCAGACTCTCAGAAATCATTAGTTGTTTGCCAAATTTAGTAAGTGTGAAGTTTGGCTAAGGTCAGTAGCATTCTTTGACCATATCATTTTCGATAATGGCATTAGAGTAGATCCTCAAAAGACCAAAGCAGTAAGAAACTGGCCTCGCCCTATTTTTCCATCAAAGTTTCTTGGATTTTGTTGGCTATTATAGACGGTTTATTGAAGGATTTTCTTGTATTGCATATCTTATGTCCAGATTGACTCAGAAGAAACTCAAGTTTTAGTGGTCAGATCCTTGCGAGAAGAGTTTTCAGGAGTTGAAGACTCGACTCACCTCAGCCCCAGTCTTAGCTCTTCCAGATGGTCCAGATGGATTTGTAGTGTATTGTGATGCATCTAGAATAGGTTTAGGTTGTGTACTCATGCAGCATAGTAAGTTCATAGCCTACGCCTCCACATAACTTAAACCCCATAAGAAGAACTATCTGACTCATGATCTTGAGTTAGCGGTCGTAGTCTTTACCTTGAAATTTTGGAGGCATTACCTATACGGTTTTTATGTAGATGTGTTAATACATCATAAGAGCCTTCAGTATGTCTTTTCTCAGAAAGATCTCAATCTTTGTCAGAGAAAGTGGTTAGAGATCTTGAAAGATTATGACATGAGTATCCTTTATCATTCGGGCAAGGCCAATGTAGTGGCCAACGCTCTCAGTAGATTGTCTATGGGTAGTGTTGCTCATGTTGAGGGCAGTAAGAAAAAGCTATCTTAAGAAGTCCATTAGCTTGCCAGACTAGGTGTTCACTTAGTCGATATAGAAGAGGGTGATATATGGGTTCAGAGTAGTTCAGAATCATCTCTAGTTTTTGAGGTAAAAGATAAGCAAGATAGAGATCCCAATTTAGTCAAGCTGAAAGAGTCAGTCAAGGATAAGAAAGTAGAGGTTTTCTTCCAAGGGGGAGATGGTGTATTGCGTGGTCAGGGTCATCTCTGTGTTCCAGATGTAGATGACTTAAGGCAGCGAATTCTTATAGAAGTGCATGGTACGCGCTACTCTATTCATCCAGGGGCCATAAAGATGTACCATGACTTGCGGGAGATCTATTGGTGGAGTAGGATGAAGAGAAATATTGCAGAGTTTATGGCAAAGTGCTCTACATGTAAGCAGGTTAAGATAGAGCATCAAAATCCTAGTGGGTCCATGTAGGAGTTTAGTATTCCTACTTAGAAGTGGAAAGAAGTAAACATGGACTTCATGATGGGTTTTCCTCATACTCATCATCAGCATGATTCAGCTTGGGTCATTGTAGACAGAATGACCAAATCATCTCATTTCCTTCTAGTTCATACCTTTTATTCAGACAAGGATTATGCCAAACTCTACATCAAAGAGTTGGTCAGATTATATGGTGTTCCGTTGTTTATTGTCTCAGACAGAGGTACCTAGTTCACCTCTTATTTTTGGAAAGCGTTATAAAAGGGTCTTGGTACCCAAGTTCATCTCAGCATAGCCTTTCATCCTCAGACAGATGGTTAATAAAAAAGGACTATTCAGACCCTAGAAGATATGCTAAGGGCGTGTACAATTGATTTCAAGGTCCTTTGGGATGACCACTTGCCTTTGATTGAGTTTGCATACAATAATAGCTAAAATTCTAGTATTCGGATGGCTCTATTCGAAGCTCTCTATGGTAGGAGGTACAAATCTTCAATCGGTTGGTTTGAAGTTAATGAGGCCTCAGTTATAGGGACTGACTTAGTATTTGATGCATTAGAGAAAGTCCAGTTGATCAGAGAAAGACTCTGGGACGCTCAGAGCCGACAGAAGTCTTATACAGATATGCATAGAAAGGATCTCGATTTCGAGATTGGTGACTATGTCTATCTAAATATCTCTCCCATGAAAAGAGTGAAGAGGTTTGGCAAGAAGGGAAAGCTCATCCCCGATATGTCGGTCCCTTTAAAATTCTCAGTCGGTTCGATGTCTTTAGATCTAGCCTCAGTTCATCCAGTCTTCCTTGTCTCTTTGCTCAAGAAGTGCATAGGTGACCCAGCAATTGTATTCCCTATTCAGAGTATAGATGTTCAGAACAGCCTCTCTTATGAGGAGATTCCAGTCGAAATTCTAGACTATTAGACTCGTAGACTGAGAAACAAAGAAGTCCCTCTAGTCAAAGTTCTTTGGCAGAATCAGTCTATTGAGGGATATACTTGGGAAGCAGAAGCAGACATACGTACCAAGTATCCTCACCTCTTCTCCGCTAACTCATATCTAGCTCAAGGTAATAGTTCTTCTTAAGCTTTTCAGTTTTCATATCTAGATTTCAGTTATAACTTAATATCAGCCTCATGCTCAGGATTCCATTTTTAAACTGGGTACTAAGTACCATTGCATATTCAATTATATGTTCATGTATCAAATTAGTCATGTATTCATGCATTAGATATGCATTCTCCTTGTGAGAAACTCAGTTATCAGTACTCCCAGTCATACATTCATGTATCATCTCATTCATGAAATCATGCATCAGATATGCATACTCAGTATGAATCTCTAAAATATCAGTTATGTCAGTCATGTTTCATTATTCATGTTCAGTGTGTACTTCGACTTATGATTTCTCCCCTCTCAGTCAATCTCATTCGAGGACGAATGTTCCCAAGAGGGAGATATTTTAATACCCCAAAGTTTCCTAACTAATTTTGTCTCAAGAATGTCTAGTATTATCTTCTAAATTAAATGATATTTATTCCATGAGGAATTTTTAAGATTTTCACTTTTTGTCATGTGAAAAATTCAATAAGCTTTCCACCAATATAAGATTCACCCAAAATCTAATAACAGGGTAAGAAGTTATAACTATTTCAAATTCTTGTCGTAAAATAGTGCCAAATTGGTCAGTAGCGCACCGCGCCACAAGCTAAAATGGCAATTGTCCTTTTTCCAGTGTCTCAGCAAGATTTCTCCGCATCACACCAAACTTCCAGGTCGAATATAAAGTTGCAACTCGATGGCTCCGCATTGCGCCATCACCCAATTTACCAATTGTCAAATTCTAGAAACACGACACGATAGCGCCACGTCGCTCCAGGGGTCCAATTTGGGAAAATTTCACTGAAATTAAAAGATGTATTTAAGGTTAAAAGGGTCAATTTCCCACCCCTATTTAAACCTAATAACACGTGATTTAGCCATTCTTCACCCAAAATATACTAGTTTCTCTCAATTTTCTTTCAAGAACAAGCTAGGGTTTCAATTGGGGATTCAATTTCAAGAAAGTTTCTCTGTCAATCTTTGCTAAACCAAGAACTAAGGTATGCTTTGTGTTGATTTATGGATTCCTTTCATCCATAAAGCTTAATAACCCTATTTTAAATTATGAATCATGATTATTATATTGTGGGTTGCTCAAGTTATGTGATGGTTGTTGTTTGATTCCCATGTTGGGATCCTTATGTGAAATTATGAAAACTACGTTAGCATATAAATTGAAATCCATGAATTTGGTGGTTTATGATTTGTGAAATTTGTTGATTTCACCTATGCCTTAAGTTGTGCATCTAAGGTGTTTGATAAAATGCCTAGGAGGATAAAAATTATGCACTATAGCTACATTGTGATCCAAAATGACTTCCATGTTATTCTTATGTATTGAAATTGTTGTCGGATTGCTGATGAGTTAGTCTTATGAAATTATGCTATGTATACATGCTATCCTATTCACGTATCAAACTATGATAATCAAATACCCATGAAATATCTCCAATTATTGTATTATGGATTGTTGGTGTTGGTCATGTATTCAAGAATGTCATGCCTTGTCAATTTCTTTTCATCGAGTGTTGGGGGTACTTGTAACCAAAAAATATAGTTGTGTGCCTAGATTTTAGTGTCATGTTTTCATGATATCCTCAGTCAAGCCATGGTCCATAGAACCCAGTCAGTCATGTGACTCAGGAAAGCTCAGTAATTCAGTAATCTCAATAGTATTTTGTCAACTAACGAAACTCCATGAATTTAGTCTAGTCCAGTTCAGTTAATCATGTTCAGTATCTATTCAGATAGGAGTATGAATTAGCAGCAAGTAAATCTAAGGATGGGAACTCACCTGTTATATGAGGGTGTAATTCTTAGAAGCAATCCTTGCATTCCAGAACTATGTAGCCAGCGTAGGCTAAGACATCATAGCTTGTTATATGAGGGTAGATAAGGTGGCTTAACCTGTTATATGAGGGTTCCCACTGTTTTCATTAGAGTTACCTGTTATATGAGGGTTACTTACAGATTATCCTTACCAATGGCGCGGTATTAACACCTTTCCAATTGGGGTTACAAATTGGACCCCAACTCATCCATAATGGCGTATTAGGGGCATGTCGATTAGATGACTACTTCCCACAGTTTCAATTACAGAATTCAAGATTTTCAGATACAGTCAACTCAAAACAGTATGGAACTCAGCTAGTTCCATCAGATTTAGGACTGTTAGATACAGTCACTTATGTTATCAGTTATATCAACCATCAGAACTCAGTTATCAGTCATGTTAGTTATCAGTAAATTCATGTTATCACGATCTCAGATATAGTTACTACGTATTCATACATGTAATCTCACGTTTATATTAGTCAGTTAACTAGTATTGTTCATGCATATGAACCTCATTTATTCAGCCTACCTCACATGTATACAAGTACATTCAAAGTACTGACGTATTTGCGCTATGGTGTCTTATACCATAGGTTTAGAGACATGAGCTCCAGAGCATCGGTAGATTCCAGATATCAGCAGTCAATTAGCAGTGAGTCCTCATCCTTCGCGGATGATATGATTAGTTATTTTATTATTTCAGTACTTGGTTATTTTAGTAGTCGGGTTTAGTTGGGGCATGTCCCATCAACTCCCTATTCAGACAGTCATGTTTTAGAGGATTTTTAGACTACAGTATGTTTAGACAATTTTATTTTGGGTATTTATACCCCATCCCAGATGTTATATTTTATCGAATATTATGTTACAGTTTGAACTTTATGTCCTTTCAATTCATGTTTCCGCATTATACAGTATATCACGCAGTATACAGGCACAAATATCAGTCATAGGTTAGCTTGTGGTCCTTCGGGGTCATTATCACCGTGTATCATTCTGGGTACCAGATTCGAGGCATTAAATAACTAATGCATAATATGCGTGAAACCTATAAATACATGACCTAGCATATAACATGATACTCAATAGTCTGTAAACTGAAATACTGAAATCTGGTAACTGAATAGCTGGTAAACTGTATGCTATGGTCAAGCAAACTTGGACTGAATTCTATTTTAAATACTAAACTAAGACTATGGGAGGTATCATCTAATCGACATGCCCCAGTCTAAGCTAATCGAGGTCCAACCTATACCCCAGTTGGAAGGGTATCAATACGGTGCCATGGGCACTAACACAAGGCTGTGTGGATCCACTAAACTGATGTCCTAAAGGACTAGGGAATTAATCCTAAACTAATAGGTGACCCCTAGGAGAAAATCAAGCCTAAACTGATGGGTGACTCCTCAGAGGAAGTCAAGCCTAAACTGATGGGTGAATACTCATAGCCTACGTTGGCTATGTAGTTCTGGAATACAAGGACTGCTACTAACAACTCTGTTTACCTGATGAGGAAGCCTCCATCCCTTCATTCACTGAGTGCTAAATCCTACTCTCAACTGAACTAACAATGATTACCAAACTAATTTAAGTTTAACTAAACGGACAACTTATCCTGATAACTGACTGAATAACATTTATGGATTGTATAAAACTCTGCTACTAATGTTGAAACTATGTAAATAGCTAGACATTGGGTATCCATATCCCCCAAAAATAACAATAAGGATATATGAAAGCTCTGAAACCATAGTAGGAAATCATTGATCAAAATTCAATACTTAAGCATTTCATCAAACACATGAGGATCATGACATTAAACATGGGAATGGGTAAAGCATGCGAAAATACCATATTTACAACACCAAATCGTAAATTAAAGATTTAACATGGAAATTTCATGTTTCAAACGTGTAAGGGCTATTTCCAATGAAAACCACTTGTAAACATAATGTATAATCAAAATTCAAGAAAGATTCATGGATATAATTCATCATAAACATGTAAATTTGTAATTTAAAACATAAAAATGGGTTTTTGGACTCCACGGGTGAAAAGGGTCCATGGATAAATATCACACATACCTTAAATACTTAAGCTTGAAAGAGAAATACAATCTTTAAAACTTTCTTGAATTTCTTAGATCGGGAGACTTGAATTTTTGGTTTTTCTTAAAGAAAATATAATTGAATTTTATATTCTTGGGAGAGGGATAGGGTTTCCCTGAGAAAAAATTGGAGAAGAATGGGTAAATAACGCCTAAATTATTGATATAAGTCAGTTTATAATGACTTTGATTGAGGGGAAAAGATGTTACTGCCCCTCAAACATTTAAATTCATAACTGGAATGTTAATTGAATCATCACTGCGACGCTCTAAGGGCCTCATCGATATACCCATCGTTACGCACCACTATCGTGGTGAGGTGTTGGAATCGAAATCCAAACATACCCCAATCCTCGTCTAAAAATTCTAAAACTTCCCTGAGACATGCTCTTTACACCCCTGAACATGAATTTACTCAAAAACTTATGTCTCGGGGTTGGGAAGGCTCATTTAAAAATCCTCAAAGTTAAGAGGCCAAATATAAAACTAAGTCCCCAACACTTAGTGAAATTTTTGAGCTTTAAGCCTCTTATACATGCAACTCGAAGCTGAACTGAGCTAAGAAAAGTATGGGGTATTACAATACAGGGAGCCCATCACTTGACTCTGCCTCTATTGTTCGCGAGTTTCCTGATGTATTTCTAACTAACCTACCTAGCCTTTCTCCTAAGGGTGATATAGAGTTTACTATTGACCCCGAGCTAAGAACCTGATCTATTTCTATGTCTCTTTATCATATGGCTCCTGCTGAGCTGATGAATAGTAAGCTTCAAGATCTTTTGGGTAAGGTTTTATTCAGACTAAGTGTATCTCCTTGGAGTGCTTCATTTCTGTTTGTTAAAAAGAAAGATGGCTATATATGTATGTGTATTGACTACAGAAAGTTGATTAAGGTAACCGTGAAGAGTAAATATCGTATGCCTTGTATTGATGATTTATTCGACCATCTTAAAGGTGCAATAGTGTTTTCAAAGATAAATTTGAGGTCTGGTTATCATTAATTGAGATTTAGAGCTACGAACATCCCTAAGACAACCTTTAGGACTTGTTATGGTCATTATGAGTTCCTAGTGAAGTCTTTTGGGTTGACCAATTCTCCAACTACTTTTATGGATCTGATGAACCGCGTGTTCAGGCCGTATTTGGTATCCTTCGTGATAGTATTTATTGATGATATTATGGTATATTCAAGGAGTAGGAAGAAACACGAGCAATATTTAAGGACTGCCCTCCACACTTTAAGAGATCATCAACTTTATACAAGATCATCAAATACAAGTAAAGGAAAGTAAGACAAACACATAGATGACAAGTCAATAAGGCAATACAATATAACCTAAACACAATAAAGTAAGTGCAATGTATATGATGATGATGATGATGATGATGCACGAGGTTGTCGCACAACCTCCGGGATCGTCGCACAATCCCCGTATACACCTACGGAGCTAAAGCTTCCCGACGTAGGACTCATGGGGGTTTCATCAACCCATATACAATCCATATATCTCATATCTCTTTTCCAGCTTATCCCTCGGAAAGAGTTTTATAAGGTATTACAATATTTTTAAAAAGGTGTTGTTAGTGTTTCTCAGATGTTGCCACGGTGGTACCAATGTATCATGAATGAGTATGATATGAAGAGGTAATGCTCGCAACCCATCACAATAAGTATTTCCACAACCAACCACAATGATATATTTCCACAACCACATGTGCCAATATCCACTCGTTATTTTCCTTTCATCCATTAATTTCCACATGTCTTATATGCCAATAAAGTATGAATATAATCACAATACACCAATGGTACCATATTAAACAATACAATACAATACAATTTTTTGCATGAATTCAAGGCTATCAATATCACATAGGACCACACACGGTCAAACATATCACATAATATTTCAATTTCGGCAATTACATCACATATAGGCCCCCACACGGGCATAACACATAGATATCCATTTTTCATGATTAGTTCCCTCCCTTAACACGCATTTTACACCATCATTTACCACTTAGCCCAGTCTGAAGAGTTAAGCCATAACCTACCTCGAAAGTTGAAACTGGTCCGCTACATCAAATATGAAATATATGCATCAAAACAAAACCAACGACACCTATATTAACTACTTTTGATTCGGGGTCAAAACAGACCCCCAAAATGGGTTTCCAAAAAAGAAGGGCAAAATCGAAACGTTACTTCAAAAACATGTTCCCCATATTTTTAGAAACCTACAGCTGAAAACTCAAGTTAAATCGAGTCAAAAACGAGGTTCAAATCAAAGAAAAATCATTTTTGAGCTTTACTGGATAAAATATTTGAAATCCGGGTTAAAATCCAGAATTGAAATTGTTTTGAAGGTTAAATTGATGAAAAACTAGTAATTATAAGATAAAAGTCTTATTCAAGTAAAAATGAGTGAAATTTGGGTTTAAAATCATACCCTAAGATTTTTGGGTTTTGAGAAATTAATGAATAAATTACTAAGAAAAGGGTGAATTCTTACCTTAAATCCGTAATATAATCAAGAAATAGGTGTTAATCTAGCTTCCCAAGCTCCCACAAACTTCACTTTTAAGTTCCCAAAATATTTAGGGTTTAACTCTCAAGAGGCAAGATGAAAAATGAGCAAAATGGGCCAAAAAGGGTGAAAATCTGCATATATTGCAGATTTTTCTGCAATAACTGGTGTTGTCTTTTTTTCTAAGTCGAAATGGACTTTGACGGGGTGCCCGGGGTTCGTTTGGAATCCGATTTATGCAAAAGAACTATGAAACCATACTAAATTCGATGTTCTGGACGCGATGGCGCTACAAAATTTTCCATAAAAATTCATTTTCACAAAATTGACCCTCGAAACTCAAAATTATAATTTTCCAAATCGAGGGTCAAAATGAGATTTAAAAGTCATAAAATCATACCAAACATGCTAACACACTAAAATAAACATTCTGTACCTGTTTACGAAGTCATATTTTCCATACGAGGTCATTTCGATCAAAAGTGGATCCCACACCCAACTTTCCAATTTTTCAACTTTCCGATCAATAGGTCAAAATGAGCTCGGGTATACCAGGACCCAAACCCAAGGTCTACCTAGCCTAAAATTGATATTCTGAAGCTGTTGGCACAGTCTGTTCGGCCATCCATCGTACGGATCAAAAGATATCCACATAAGTCCAAAATAAGACTCTTAAAGCCATCAAAAACTACAATATAACTTAAATGATACCAAAATACATCAAAAATCATGTCAATCACTCCCATACCCCATAAATACCGTAATGCAACTACAGGGAGGGGAAGAATAGCCAAAAAACATAAAATCATAAATTTCACATATTTTCATCAAATTTTTAGGTCGTTACAATCACGACCTGAGGCTACTGCCAAGTCGCGACAACGGTACTTATGGTCACAAGAGACCACAAGCTAACCCATAAGTTGGTACCAGATGTGAGCACTGAATAAAGTAATAAAATACACATGTGTCGAAGATAGAGCGCCAGGCTCTAACTCTCAGGGCAGTATTAGTAGTGCTCGCACCTATCCTTTTTCCCCGACTTGTGGACAGCACCATTAGGGTATTTATAGAGCTGGAAGTGGTATTTGTTTCGGATGTGCCAAGCTAGGCCACAGAGTCAGAGACTATTCTCAACCAGGTCCTCAGGTTCAGCAGAACCATTTCTCAGCTCAGTCCGATTGCCCAAATCAATAGGGTGCCACTTTCAGTGCTACTAGTGGGCAACACCCAAATAGACTCTCTGCTCTCCAGTCCCGGCAAGATCAGGAAAATTATCTTGATGTGGTTACTTGTACATTACCAATCTTTCATGTGCATGTTTACGCTTTGCTAGATCCAGGAGCTTCTTTGTCTTTTGTTACTTCCTATATAGCAGTTTATTTCAGAGTCAATCCCAAAATTCTAGCAGAGCCTTTTTCAGTCTCTACCCCAGTGGGTAAAACCATCATAGCCCGAGGGTATATAGGAACTGCTCGATTATAATATTTTAGAAAGTCACTTCAGCAGACTTAGTCGAATTAGAGATGACGAATTTTGATGTCATTCTCGACATGGATTGGCTTTATTCCTGCTAATCCATAGTCGACTACAGACACAGAATAGTCCAGTTCTAGTTTCCAAATAAACTCGTCCTAGAGTGGAAGGGTACTATATCCATTTTCCAAGGTCAGCTTGTTTACTACCTTCGAGCATGGAAAATGATATCTAAAGGATGTGTCTATCATCTTGTTTGAGTTAAGGACACTAGTTCTAAAACTCCCAGCCTTGATTCAGTCCCAGTCGTGAATGACTATTTAGATGTCTTTCCCAAAGATCTTCCAGGAATTCCTCCCAAAAGAGAAATAGACTTCGACATTGATCTTCTTTTAGATACTCAGCCTATATCTATTCTACCATATAGAATGGCACCAGCAAAACTCAAAGAACTGAAAGAACAATTGTAGGATCTCTTAGATAAGAGATTCATTAGGCCTAGTGTGTCCCCGTGGGGTGCACCACTCTTATTCATGCAAAAGAAAGACGGTTCTCTCAAAATATGCATAGACTACTGTCAACTCAATAAAGTCACGGACAAGAATAAGTATCCATTTTTCAAAATTGATGACTTGTTTGACCAACTTTAGGGTGCCAGTTATTTCTCTAAGATAAACCTCAGATCAGGCTACCATCAGCTCAGAGTCAGAGAATGTGACATTTTGAAGACAGCCTTTCGCACTCGATATGGTCTCCTCAAATTCCTAGTCATGTCCTTTGGTCTTACAAATGCCCCAGTAGCTTTCATGGACTTGATGAATTGGGTGTTCAAGAAGTACTTGGACATGTTCATTATAGTCTTCATAGATGATATTCTGGTCTATTTCTACAGTGAGCATGATCATGCAGACCTTCTCAAAATTGTACTTCAAACTCTCAGAAATCATTAGTTGTTTGCCAAATTCAGTAAGTGTGAAGTTTGGCTAAGGTCAGTAGCATTCCTTGGCCACATCATTTCCGATGAAGGCATTAGAGTAGATCTTCAAAAAACCAAAGCAGTAAGAAACTGTCCTAGCCCTATTTCTCCATCAGATATCAGGAGTTTCTTGGATTTGGTTGGCTATTATAGACGGTTTATTAAAGGATTTTCTTGTATTGCATCTCCTATGTCCAGATTGACTCAGAAAAAACTCAAGTTTCAATGGTTAGATCCTTGTGAGAAGAGTTTTCAGGAGTTGAAGACTCGACTCACCTCAGCCCCAGTCTTAGCTCTTCCAGATGGTCCAGATGGATTTGTGGTGTATTGTGATGTATCCAGAATAGTCTTGGGTTATGTCCTCATACAGTATAGTAAGGTCATAGTCTACGCCTCCACACAACTTAAACCCCATAAGAAGAATTATCTGACTTATGATCTTGAGTTTGCGGTCGTAGCTTTGCCTTGAAAATTTGAAGGCATTACCTATACGGTTTTTATGCAGATGAGTTCATATATCATAAGAGCCTTTAGTATGTCTTTTCTCAGAAAGATCTCAATCTTTGTCAAAGAAGGTGGTTAGAGCTCTTGAAAGATTATGACATGAGTATCCTTTATTATTCGGGCAAGGCCAACGTAGTGGCCAACGCTCTCAGTAGATTATCTAAGGGTAGTGTTGCTCGTATTGAGGACAGTAAGAAAAAGATAGCTTAAGAAGTCCATCAGCTTGCCAGACTAGGTGTTCACTTAGTCGATATAGAAGAGGGTGATATATGGGTTCAGAGTAGTTCAGAATCATCTCTAGTCTTTGAGGTGAAAGATAAGCAAGATAGAGATCCCAGTTTAGTCAAGCTAAAAGAGTCAGTCAAGAATAAAAAAGTAGAGTTTTTCTTCCAAGGGGAAGATGGTGTATTGCGTGGTCAGGGTCATCTCTGTGTTCCAGATGTAGATGACTTAAGGCAGCGAATTCTTATAGAAGCGCATGGTGCGCGCTACTCTATTCATCCAGGGGCCACAAAGATGTACCGTGACTTGCGGGAGATCTATTGGTGGAGTGGGATGAAGAGAAATATTGCAGATTTTATGGAAAAGTGCTCTACATATAAGCAGGTTAAGATAGAGCATCAGAATCCTAGTGGGTCTATGTAGGAGTTCAGTATTCCTACTTGGAAGTGGAAAGAAGTAAACATGGACTTCGTGATAGGTTTTCCTCTTACTCATCATCAGCATGATTCAGTTTGGGTCATTGTAGACAGAATGACCAAATCATCTTATTTCCTTCTAGTTCATACCTCTTATTCAGACAAGGATTACGCCAAACTCTACATCAAAGAGTTGGTCCGATTACATGGTGTTCCATTGTTTATTGTCTCAGACAGAGGTACCTAGTTCACCTCTCATTTCTCGAAAGCATTACAAAAGGGTCTTGGTACCCAAGTTCATCTCAGCACAGCCTTTCATCCTCAGACAGATGGTCAAGAAAAAAGGACCATTCAGACCTTAGAAGATATGCTAAGGGCGTGTGCAATTGATTTCAAGGGTAGTTGGGATGACCACTTGCCTTTGATTGAGTTTGCATACAATAATAGCTATCATTCCAGTATTCGGATGGCTCCATTTGAAGCTCTCTATGGTAGGAGGTGCAGATCTCCAATCGGTTGGTTCAAAGTTAGTGAGGCCTCAGTTATAGGGTCTGACTTAGTATTCGATGCCTTAGAGAAAGTCCAGTTGATTCAAGAAAGACTTTAGGATTCTCAGAGCCGATAGAAGTCTTATACAGATATGCATAGAAAAGATCTCAATTTCGAGATTGGTGACTATGTCTATCTAAAGATCTCTCCCATGAAAAAACTGAAGAGGTTTGGCAAGAAAGGAAAGCTTAGTCCCCGATATGTCGGTCCCTTCAAAATTCTCAGTTAGTTCGATGTCTTTAGATCTAGCCTCAGTTCATCCAGTCTTCCATGTCTCTTTGCTCAAGAAGTGCATAGGTGACCTAGCAGTTGTATTCCCTATTCAGAGCATAGATGTTCAGAATAGCCTCTCTTATGAGGAGATTCCAGTCGAAAATCTAAACTATCAGACTCGTAGACTGAGAAACAAAGAAGTCCCTCTAGTCAAAGTTCTTTGGCAGAATCAGTCTATTGAGGGAGATCTTGGGAAGCAGAATAAGACATACGTACCAAGTATCCTCACCTCTTCTCCGCTAACTTAGATCTAGCTCAAGGTAACAGTTCTTCTTAAGCTTTTCAGTTTTCATATCTAGATTTCAGTTACAACTTGATATCAGCCTCATGCTTAGGATTCCATTTTTAAACTGGGTACTAAGTACTATTGCATATTCAACTATATGTTCATGCATTAAATTAGTCATGTGTTCATGCATCAGATATGCATTCTCTTTGTGAGAAACTCAGTTATTAGTACTCCCAGTCATACATTCATGTATCAGCTCATTCATGAAATCATGCATCAGATATGCATACTCAGTATGAATCTCTAAAATGTCAGTTATGTCAGTCATGTTTCATTATTCATGTTCAGTATGTACTTCGAGTTATGATTTCTCCCCTCTAAGTCAATCTCATTCAAGGACGAATGTTCCCAAGAAGGAGATATTTTAATACCCCAGAGTTTCCTAACTAATTTTGTCTCAAGAATGTCTAGTATTATCTTCTAAATTAAATGATATTTATTCCATGAGGAATTTTTAAGATTTTCACTTTTTGTCATGTGATAAATTCAATAAGCTTTCCATCAATATAAGATTCACCCAAAATCTAATAACAGGGTAAGAAGTTATAACTATTTCAAATTCCTATCGTAAAATAGTGCCAAATTAGTCAGTGGCGCGCAACGCCACAAGCTAAAATGGCAATTGTCCTTTTTCCAGTGTCTCAGCAAGATTTTTCCGCATCGCACCAAACTTCCAAGTCGAAAATAAAGTGGCAACTCAATGGCTCCGCATCGCGCCATCCCCTAATTTTCCAACTATCAAATTCCAAAGACATGGCATGATAGCGCCACGTCGCTCCAGGGGTCCAATTTGGGAAAATTTCACTGAAATTAAAAGATGCATTTAGGGTTAAAAGGGTTAATTTCTCACCCCTATTTAAACCTAATAACACGTGATTTAGCCATTCTTCATCCAAAATATACTCGTTTCTCTCAATTTTCTTTCAAGAACAAGCTAGGGTTTCAATTGGGGATTCAAGTTCAAGAAAGTTTCTCCGTCAATCTTTGCTAAACCAAGAACTAAGGTATGCTTTGTGTTGATTTATGGATTCCTTTCATCCATAAAGCTCAATAACCCTATTTTAAATTATGAATCATGATTTTTATATTGTGGGTTGCTCAATTTATGTGATGGTTGTTGTTTGACTCTCATGTTGGGATCCTTATGTGAAATTATGAAAACTACGTTAGCATATGAATTGAAATCCATGAATTTGGTGGTTTATGATTTGTGAAATTTGATGATTTCACCTATGCCTTAAGTTGTGCATCTAAGGTGTTTGATAAAATGCCTAGGAGGATAAAAATTATGCACTATAGCTACATTGTGATCCAAAATGACTTCCATGTTATTCTTATGTATTGAAATTGTTGTTGGATTGCTGATGAGTTAGTTTTATGAAATTATGCTATGTATACATGCTATCTTATTCACGTATCAAACTATGATAATCAAATACCCATGAAATATCTCCAATTATTGTATTATGGATTGTTGATGTTGGTCATGTATTCAAGAATGTCATGCCTTGTCAATTTCTTTTCATCGAGTCTTGGGGGTACTTGTAACCCAAAAATATAGTTGTGTGCCTAGATTTAGTGTCATGTTTTCACGATATACTCAGTCAAGCCATGGTCCATAGAACCTAGTCAGTCATGTGACTCAGGAAAGCTCAGTAATTCAGTAATCTCAATAGTATTTTGTCAACTAACGAAACTCCATGAATTTAGTCTAGTCCAGTTCAGTTAATCATGTTCAGTATCTATTCAGATAGGAGTATGAATTAGCACCGAGTGAATCTAAGGATGGGAACTCACCTGTTATATGAGGGTGTGATTCTTAGAAGCAATCCTTGCATTCCAGAACTACATAGCCAGCGTAGGCTAAAACATCATAGCTCGTTATATGAGGTTAGATAAGGTGGCTTAACCTGTTATATGAGGGTTCCCACTATTTTCATTAGAGTTACCTGTTATATGAGGGTTACTTACAGATTATCCTTACCGGTGGCGCGGTATTGACACCTTTCCAATTGGGGTTACAAATTGGACCCCAACTCAGCCATAATGGCGTATTAGGGGTATGTCAATTAGATGACTACTTCCCACAGTTTCAATTACAGAATTCAGGACTGTCAGATACAGTCAACTCAAAACAGTATGGAACTCAGCTAGTTCCATCAGATTTAGGACTGTTAGATATAGTCACTAATATTATCAGTTATATCAGCCATCAGAACTCAGTTATCAGTCATGTTAGTTATCAGTAAATTCATGTTATCACGATCTCAGATATAGTTACTACGTATTCATGCATGTAATCTCACTTTTATATTAGTCAGTTAGCTAGTATTGCTCATGCATATGAACCTCATTCATTCAGCCTACCTCACATGCATACTAGTACATTCAAAGTACTGACGTATTTGCGCTATGGTGTCTTATACCATAGGTTTAGAGACACAAGCTCCAGAGCATCAGTAGATTCCAGATATCAGCAGTGAGTCCTCATCCTTCGAGGATGATATGATTAGTTATTTCATTAATTCAGTACTTGGTTATTTTAGTAGTCGGGTTTAGTTGGGGGCATGTCCTATCAACTCCCTATTCAGACAGTCATGTTTTAGAGGATTTTTAGACTACAGTATATTTAGACAATTTTATTTTGGGTATTTATACCCCATCCCAGATGTTATATTTTATCGAATATTATGTTAGAGTTTAAACTTTATGGCCTTTCAATTCATGTTTCCACATTATACAGTATATCACGCAGTATACAGGCACAAATATCAGTCATGGGTTAGCTTGTGGTCCTTCGGGCTCATTATCACCGTGTATCATTCTGGGTACCAGATTTGGGGCATTACATAACAATGCATAATATGCGTGAAAGCTATAAATACATGACCTAGTATATAACATGATACTAAATAATCTGTAAATTGAAATACTGAAATCTGGTAACTAAATAGCTGGGAAACTGTATGCTATGGTCAAGCAAACCTGGACTGAATTCTATTTTAAATACTAAACTAAGACTGTGGGAGGTATTATCTAATCGACATGCCCCAGCCTGAGCTAATTGAGGTCCAACCTATGCCCCAGTTGGAAGGGTATAAATACCGTTCCACGGGCACTAACACATGGCTGTGTGGATCCACTAAACTGATGTCCTAAAGGACTAAGGCATCAATCCTAAACTAATGGGTAACCCCTAGGAGAAAGTCAAGCTTTACCTGATAGGTGACTCCTTAGAGGAAGTCAAGCCTAAACTGATGGGTGAATACTCATAGCCTACGCTGGCTATGTAGTTCTGGAATATAAGGACTACTACTAACGACTTTGCTTACCTGATGGGGAAGCCTCCATCCCTACATTCACTGAGTGTTAAATCCTACTCTCAACTGAACTAACAATGATTACCAAACTAATTTAAGTTTAACTAAACGGACAACTTATCCTGATAACTGACTGAATAACATTTATAGATTGTATGAAACTATGCTATAATGTTGAAACTATGTAAATAACTAGACATTGGGTATTCATAGCCCCCAAAAATAACAATAAGGATATATGAAAGCTCTGAAACCATAGTAGGAAATCATTGATCAAAATTCAATACTTAAGCATTTCATCAAACATATGAGGATCATGACATTAAACATGGGAATGGGTAAAGCACGCGAAAATACCATAGGTACAACACCAAACCATGAATTAAATATTTAACATGGAAATTTTATGTTTCAAACGTGTAAGGGCTATTTCCAATGAAAACCACTTGTAAACATAATGTATAATCAAAATTCAAGAAAGATTCATGGATATAATTCATCATAAATATGTAAATTTGTAATTTAAAACATAAAAATGGGTTCTTGGATTCCATGGGTGAAAAGGGTCCATGGATAAATATCACACATACCTTAAATCCTTAAGATTGAAAGAGAAATACAATCTTCAAAACTTTCTTGAAGTTCTTAGATTAGGAGACTTGAATTTTTGGTTTTTCTTGAAGAGAATATAATTGAATTTGATATTCTTGGGAGAGGGATAGGGTTTCCCTGATAGAAAATTAGAGAAGAATGGGTAAATAACGCCCAAATTATTGATATAAGTCGGTTTATAATGACTTTGATTAAGGGGAAAAGATGTTACTGCCCCTTAGATATTTAAATTCATAACTGGAATGTTAATTGACTCATCACTGCGACGCTCTAAGGGCCTCATCGATATACCCATCATTACGCAACACTATCGCGGTGAGGTGTTGGAATCGAAATCCAAACATACCCCAATCCTCGTCTAAAAAATCTAAAACTTCTCTGAGATATGCTCTTTACACCCCTGAACATGAATTTACTCAAAAACTTGCGTCTTGAGGTTGGGAAGGCTCAGTTAAAAATCCTCAAAGTTAAGATGCCAAATATAAGACTAAGTCCCCAACACTTAGTGAAATTTTCATGCTTTAAGCCTCTTATACATGCAACTAGGAGCTGAACTGAGCTAAGAAAAGTATGGGGTATTACAATACTGGGAGCCCATCACTTGACTCTGCCTCTATTGTTCGCGAGTTTCCTGATGTATTTCTAACTAACCTACCTAGCCTTTTTCCTAAGGTTGATATAGAGTTTACTATTGACCCCGAGCTAAGAACCTGATCTATTTCTATGTCTCTTTATCATATGGCTCCTGATGAGCTAAAGGAGATAAATAGTAAGCTTCAAGATCTTTTGGGTAAGTGTTTTATTAGACTAAGTGTATCTCCTTGGAGTGCTCCAATTCTGTTTGTTAAAAAGAAAGATGACTATATATGTATGTGTATTGACTACAGAAAGTTGATTAAGGTGACCGTGAAGAGTAAATATCTTATGTCTTGTATTGATGATTTATTTTACCGTCTTAAAGGTGCAGTAGTATTTTCAAAGATAAATTTGAGGTCTGGTTACCATTAATTGAGAGTTAGTGCTACAAACATCCCTAAGACAACCTTTAGGACTTGTTATGGTCATTATGAGTTCCTAGTGAAGTCTTTTAGGTTGACTAATTCTCCAACTACTTTTATGGATCTGATGAACCGTGTGTTCAGACCGTATTTGGTCTCCTTCGTGATAGTATTTATTGATGATATTCTGGTATATTCAAGGAGTAGGGAGAAGCACGAGCAATATTTAAGGACTGTCCTCCACACTTTGAGAGATCATTAGCTTTATGCCAAGATCTCAAAGTGTGAGTTCTAGATTGAGTCTGTAGCTTTCTTGAGGCACTTAGTATCCAAGGACAGTATTATGGTGGACCCTGCAAAGATTGAGGCTATTCGTTGTTGGGTTAGGCCTACGTCACCTTTTGAGGTTTGTAATTTTATTAGGTTGGTAGGTTACTATAGGCAATTCATTGAGGGATTTTCTTCTATTGTATCCTCTATGACTAGATAGACCAGGAAGGAGGTTCTATTTTAATGGTTTGCGAGTTGTAAGGCGAGCTTTATAAAGCTCAAGGATTTTCTTACATCAACTTTTGTTCTAACTCTTCTTGTTGAGGGAGAGGGTTTTACTAATGCATCTTGTATTGGTTTGGGATATGTTCTGATTCAGCATGGTGGTGTTATTACATGTGTATCGGGGCATCTAAAAATGAGCACAACTACCTCACTCAAAAGGAGCTTAATTCGAGGCAGCGTAGATGGATTGAGTTTCTGAAGGACTATGATATCTCTATTCTCTACCATCTGGGCAAGGCAAATTGGTAACGGATACCTTGAGCCAAAAGTCCGTGAGTATGGGTAGCTTAGACTTCATTTTAGTTTCTCAGTAGTTATTGGCTTTGGATATCTAGTACTTAGCTAAATTAATGGTTTGTTTGGATATTTCTTACCCTCAGAGGATCATTGCTAGTGTTATGGCCAAATCTACCTTATTGGAGTAGATTCAGGGTCATCAATTTGAGGATAGAAGGCTTCATAGCATTCAAGAGTAAGTGTTGAAAGGTAATTCTTGAAGGTCTACCCTAGATTCTAAGGGTGTCTTGAGGTATAACAATCGTATTTATGTTTCAAGGGTTGGAGATTTAATTCAATTGACTTTTCGTAAGGCTTATAGCTTTCTATACTCTATTCACCCTGGGATAACTAAGATGTATAGTGATTTGAGTCAGTATTACTGGTGGATTTATATGCGAAAAGATATAGCAGGGTTTGTAGCTCGATGCCTTTGTTGTCAGCAGGTGAAGGCCGAGTATCAGAGACCTAGTGGATTACTTCAGCAGCTACCCATCCTGAGTAGAAATGGGAGAGATTTACTATGGATTTTATTGGTGAGTTGCCTTGCACTTCCTGTGGTTTTTATAGCATTTGGGTCATCGTGGATCGATTGACCAAGTTAGCATATTTTATCCTTATTTGATTTTTTTATAGTACCGAGAGGTTAGCCCGTGTTTATATTTAGGAGGTGGTTCGCTTAAATGGTGTAACTATCCATTATTTCAGATAGAGGCTCTCAGTTCACTTTTAGATTCTGGAGGAAATTTTAGGAGTTGGGCACCCAGGTTGATCTTATTACTGTATTTCACCCTCAGATTGATTGACAGCTAGAAAGGACTATCCAAGTTTTAGAGGACATGCTCCAGGCTTGTGTGATGGATTGGGGGTCAGTGGGACCAGTTTTTACCTTAGGCAGAGTTAGCATATAATAATAGCTTTTAATCGAGTATTCAAGTGGCCCCATTTGAGGCGTTATATGGTTGACACTTTTGATCTCCTGTTGGTTGGTTTTAAACTTTGAAGACTAGGATCGTGGCACATATTTTCTTCACGAGTCATTGGATCGAGTTCGAGTGATTCAGGACAGGCTTTGAGCAGCTCAGAGTAAACAGAGGAGTTATGTTGAGCACAGACGTTGTCCATTGAGGTTCAGAGTTGGTGATAGTGTCTCCCTATGAGTATCACCCATGAAGGGTGTGATGAGGTTGGGGAGGAGGGAAAAGCTTAGCCCTAGGTATATTGGGCCCTTTGAGATCCTGCAGACAGTTGGAAAGATAGCTTATGTATTGGCATTGCCTTCTACCTTCTCAGCCACTCACTCAATTTTATATGTATCTATGTTACGGTAGTAGATTCTAGATGAGTAACACGTGCTTCAATGGGACTCGATTTAGTTGGATGAGAGGTTTGTAATACCTCATACTTTTCCTAGCTTAAATTCATCCCTAGAATGTCAAGAATTTACTTCAAAGATAAATACCATTTATTTCATGTAGCATTTTCAAGATTTAGACTTTTTGTTATGTGGAAAATTGAATAAGCTTTCTATCGATACCAAAGTTGTCTAAATTCGAAACTTAGTTGAGAAGTTAGAGCATTTTTAAGTTGACAATGTGCCACCTAGATTCTCAGCGCATCGCAGAGAAGGCAAAAATGGTAATCGTCAATTTCAGTGGACCTCCGCGATATGGCGCATCGCCAAATGGTCTATTTTCCCATTTGTTAAAATCCAGTAGCCCAACGCGATCTTAACGCGTCGCATTGATGGTCAAGATGACATTTTGAAAGGGCACTGTGACTCTTTCGCATCGTGCCAAGCCCTCAATTCCCAGTTGTCTATTTCCAAGGGCCCAACGTGATCACGGCGTGTCACGCCAGGTGCCTATTTCAGAAAATTTTGATGGAAATTAAAAGCTTCGTCTAGGGTTAAATTGGTCTTTTCCCATAATTTTATTTCGTCCAGATATGGGACTTAATCCCTAAAATCATTCTCAAGTCAATCCCTAAAATCATTCTCAAGTCATTCTTTATTGAATTTCTCCCAAATCAAAGCATTCTCTCTTAAGAAAAAGAAAATCCTACATCATCAACTTCCTCCCCAAGAAATCTAAATTTCCTTTATTAATTCCCTAAAGAAATTAAAGATTAAGGATTCTCAATACAAGAACTCAAAGAATTCATCTTCAAAGCATCAATAGAGATCCAAGATTCAATTTTTAGCATCTAAGATCATCAATTGAGGTATGTGGGGTTATGAATAAGGACAATCCTTTCAGCCTTGTGCCTAAAATTTATTTTAATTCCAATGTTACTGAATTTTTATATGATTTCCATGAAATTCAAGTTAGGGTTTATACTCCCTATTGTTATTTACAAATCTTATGATATTTCCAATGATTTAGTAGTTAAATTCCATGGTTATGTTCATATTCTCAAGCATATTGCTGAAATTTCCAGATTTTGAGTTGATTTATCAATATTTACATTATCAAGCATGAGCATTTTGGTGTTTTAACATGAGTTTGATGCATGGGTCATTAAGCCCTAATTAAGATTGCTATTTTAAGATTATTTGTGCTATGAGCACCCTCAAATAAGATTATACTATGATTTTGATAAAGATTTGACCTTTTTGGTCCTAAGCTAAGATAAAGAATCCACTTTGTTCATATGACTTGAGATTTAAAGAAAAGAAAGAGCATAATTGGTTTTCTTGTAAACCCTTGTGCTATTTTTTATGTGGATTTCTTAAGATTTTGAACATAAGAATGGGAGTAGTATTTAGCACCGAGATAGGTATGTTACCAAGGTTTCATGCCCCAGAACTACGTGCCACCGGAGGATTAAAATTATTCCCACTTCTATATGGATGACTAATATTGTGATCACTTAAGAAAAGAAGTTCTATTCCAATGGCAAGGGTAGAACAGCCGTACCTAATGGGGGCAAGAAGTGGTACTCCATGGATGCTCACATGGTGTATGTCGGTTAGAAGAACCTCCCAAAAAGATGTCCCCTCTTTTAAAACAATCTATTAGTTTAAAGCCTTAAGATAAATTTTTTTCCTTACAGCTTAATGGTAAAGATTTTCAGAATAGTTTCTCAGAAAAGAATAACAAAAAGCTTTTATAAAACTAAGTGTAAAGGCTCACAAAGCTTACTCAGATTATGCTTTACAGAAAGATATTAGTTTCAGATTTTAGATTTAAAGAGTGAGTCTTTTCTACACTTAGACAGTATGATTTAAAGAGAGAATGCAAGTATAGCTTTTAGAACTAAATATTATGACTCACTAGATTTATAAAATATGATTTGCTACTTATGATCTTCAGTATTTCAGATATTCCAGCTTATGTGAATCATTTACATTTAGCATGCATTGTTTTACAAATTATGATGATTGATATTATGTTTTACTTATGCACTCACCCCCATATACTCAGTACATCCTCAAAGTACTGATCCACATATATGGCTATGTGCTACAGTATCTCATAATATAGGTATCAGTTCAGTTGTAGCACGCATACCATATTCAGACAGTTTACAGCTTTCAGTCAGCAGGTGATGAGTCCTCTTGATTCAAGGGCTCGAGTCAGTCATACAGTTTGAGCAATATTTTATTTTTCTTTATTCAGTCATATTGATTTGGGATAGTTGGGGGTCATGTCCCGTCTACCTATAGTTAATACTAGTAGAGGCTTCATAGACAGTCAGTAGAGTTATGGTTTTTTATTCTAATTTTTTTTGTAAAAGCAGAGTTGTGATTATTTTAATTTAGTTTGGTATTGATCAAATTCAGAAAAGAGTTATCTTCCGCTTATTTCATTCAGATTTATGTATTTTATTCAGTTGCTTATAAGTTATGCCAGTAGAAAGATTAGCTTGGGATCACTTGTGGTCCTAAGCACCGTGTAACGTCTCGAGACCATTTTCAGGGAGTTATAAGGTTGGCGTTTATAGAGGATACAGCTTCTATTTTGGCCGGATATGTCAGACGGTTGTGCTGTAAGGACATTCCAGTGGTTAAGGTTCAGTGGCGTCATCGTCTAGTTAAGGCTACTTAGGAGACCGAGTGTGATATGTGCACCTAGTATCCCTACCTATTTGACCCTTGAGGTATTTCCTTATCCTTTACTTTCGCAGATGAAATTCCTTTTTGTAGTGGATGTTGTAATGACCCTCACGGTCATTTACCTTGTTTTCACACATTTCAGTGCCTAGAGTTTTTTATAACTGCCCCAAGTTATTTATGACTTGCTGGGACTGATAGTTTGGTTCCCAAGGGGTTCTTTGAGAATTTTAGTAATATCAATTATCCTGTGGAATATTTAATGTAAACTGACATTTGGTAGAAATATAATTTATCACCCTTTTATAATATTTTTATTTTGTATAAGATTATTTTGTTATAATATATCTATGTTACCTTATAAATATGTTTATAACTTATTAATATTTTAAGCGGGAATAGTGAACCTAGATAAGTTAAAATATTATTATTATATAATCGAGGTTTTATTAGAGATAATTTTTTATTAATTATGTATATTCAAAATAATATATTTATTTCATCACAAACCTATGAAATACCCAAGTATATATATATATATATATACACACTTCAACGTGTAGGTGAAATAGCTTGTACAACAATTACGCAAAATAGGTGGTGGCATCATAACATTAATAACATATATTAGTATGTTATTTCATACAAGTGGATTATGACAGTACCAACTGAGATATATATAGATATATCTATCCTTACAAACAAATTGGTGTATGGAATTTACAGTTTAGCAAATATATAGTATGTACTTACTATATATTACTTTTTCTTAAAAAAATGCTTACAATTTTTCAGCACTTTGAATTCTTTACCTTCTCAAAACAATATACTTTGATATTATATTTGATCCTCAAAAGGAAAACAATTATCACGTATCAATATATTCAAGCTTGAGTTCTAGTAGCACTATTCAGATATTTTGCGGAAAGATATTTTAGCTTTGGCGTCCACATAGGCTAGGCTTATCCTACTTTTAGATCGAGCTTATTTACTAAAATTGTGTACTATTATGCTAGTTTTGGATAAGTACTTGTAGTTGCATACCGTTTGATATATATAACATGCCTTATTTATTCGGTTAGGACCCCATTCTAGTAAATTTTGATATTTTGTCTTTCAGTATGATATAGCATCTATAACTTTATGACATGGAATTAAGTTTTGAAACCTTGAATTTTCTTCTTTTTAATTAAGATGTGTGAATGGTGAATTAAATATATGTTAGTTCTGATTTAGGTTCAACATATACTTTATTTCTTTCATTGATTGTGAATTTAGGTACCACTTTGACATTAGTTATGGTATGGTTTGGATTTCAATATTATAGTTGGGTATGTTTACCATAAGTTTTGGTTCGAGTCCTGCATCTGATTGTGATGGACTAAGAGTTCTAATATTGATTATGGTTATTTGAGAGTTGTGGTTTCACTGAGTTTTGATTCGAGTCCGGCATCTGATTATGAGTTCTGTTATATATCATATATGTGGCCTCTCGTTATTACCCACTGTTTTGGATTTGAATCCTTCATATGACCTTTTATTATTATCCATCACTATCGGTTTGAGCCTGGCGTCTGGCCTCTCATTACTATCCATTAGTGTCGGTTCAAGCCGATGCAGATCTAGATGACTAATATGATTTCTTGGGATTGGTTTAGTTACGAATTAATTACGTTTATTTTCATTAGTTACTTCTTGTATGTTTCACCGACGTATGGGGGTACGGTGCTTTGGTACTCATTCTACACTTCTGCATCTTTTTTCTGATACAGATTCGAGTACTAACAGTCATGTTGATGTGGTTCCTACCTTTCAGTACTGATTCGGAGCAAGGTGAGTTTACTGTCGTCCGAGGTTGATCCTTCTCTATTTACTCCACTTAGTCTTTTGTACTCGAGACTGCTCGTATGTGTTGTGTATATTTTAGATCTGTTTAATACTCTAGATATCTTTTAGTAGTGACTCTAATACTGACCTTACCAGGTCTCGGGAGGAATTGGCTTATATACTTGATCCTTTTTTCTCCTCTTGCTTTGATATATTATATATGTTCCTTCTTGGTTTTCACTTATTATTATTGTTGTTATCATTATACGTGACCTTTTCTGGTTTCTGCCTGTTAGTTTGTTACCTATTATTTCGTGTTATGGCTTGGCTTACCTACTGGTAGATTAAGGTAGGTGTCATCACGACTTGAGAAATCGATTCGTGACACAACCATTAATAAATAATAACAGAATAACTAATCTCATGACAACTAATCCCAACATAACTAATCCCATGATAACTTGTTTTCAAACTAAACGACCCCTAACACATCTACTCCCATGACAACTTGTCTTCAAATCAAATGACCCCTATACTTCACACTAGGCCACTTAGGGGTCGTTTAGTAAAGCGTATAAGATAATATTGAATAGGATATATTAGTAATACTAGGATCGTTAGTGCTGGGATTAGTAATATTGTGATTAGTAATGCTGGGATTATTTTTTATGCAATGTTTAGTTTGATGTATTGAAAACAATATGTATTGTTATATTTTGAAAATAATATTATTTGTTTATAAAAAATACCCTCGACATACTATAAATTTGTGTATTTTCTTTGCAAAGCTTTATTATTCTTTTTTAAAAATAAAAAAATAAAAAATATAACTATTAACTTACTTTGAAATTTTAAGATTTAATCTTTCACTTGCGGAAATTATTTTATTTCTTGTTCTCTTCTTTATTTGTTCATTATTTGTCTGTTGTTTTCACTTTGTGGTGTTTTCAAGTTGGGGGGAGGTACGTGTAACTTTTGAATGAGACAATAGAATTGTTGTTAACATAAAATTGTGTTCCATAGAATGTTAAAGTTAAGCAAAAAAATATATTTTTATTTGTGATATATCCTATTTACAAAATTAAAGTTTGTATGCAATTATGCAATTTGTTTTCAAGTTTTGACCAATAAGTATTTTTTAAGTTAATGAACTAGTTTTTTTTATGACTAAAATTATTTGGAGGAATATTATCATCTTGATAAATTGAAAAGAAATAACTTACATTGAATAAATTAAAAATGATTTAGAAAAGATTTAAAGGAATTTGAGGGTATTTTTATCTTTACTCATATTTATCCATGAATTACTAATCTCATCAAATTGAGTGTATTAGTTATACACCCTAGATATTATACGATGTATATACTAATCTATGTATTAATTATACAGTGCTTCAAATTTATTACCAAACTATATATTAAATAATACCATACTTTAATAGATGAATTATCAAAATAATACACCATTCTAAACGACTCCGTAATGCCTAAAATTTTACTAACATAAGAGGAAAAGACAAGACAACAAAGTGAGACACTAATATATTATATTTATGGTATCAAAGCCTAGTTATTTAAAAAATATAGCAGAAGCATATATGTTTGAATTTAGATTGAATTGGATTAATTATGAGAAGACCGTTTAAAAACAGAGAAGCTTTTAGAAAAATTAAAGAATCTTTAATTAGTAATTATTCAGAATATATAAGTCTAAATAAAACAAAGGAAAACCCAAAAAGATTAGTCTACCTAATCACCTTAATATCTAGTATTGAAACAAAATTAATAATCCATTTAAAATCTAGAAGAACGAGACACATACCACTTAATTATGATAAAATCAGATTTAGATATCCATCAAAATATTATAAATATGGTTTAAATAAATAAAGTACAAAAATACAAAGAACTAAAACAAATTATTTCTGAAAAACGTAAAGAATTAAAAATAAGAATAGAAAGACTACATTATAATATATTTGCCGGAGTTAGTGAAAACTCAATAAATACACAAAAAGATGAAATATCAAAATTAGAATCACAAATAGATAGTTTAGAATATATATATCAATATGAACTATTTACAATAAAATGAACAAAGAAGAATTTATAATAGATGAAAAAATATATGAAAATCACGAAAGATTAAAAATAAAAATAGTATTTTCTAATCTAGGAAGAAGATATAAGAAAACTGGTGAACATTTATATTTAATGTTAGAAAAAGAAGAATTAAAATCAGAAGATAAATTGACAGCTATGGTAAGAATAGAAAGAGAAAATGAAGAAATGGATAGGAAAAAGAAATAAAAAAAATAAAACAACAAACTATAGAAGAAATACGAAAAATAGAAGAAACTAAAAATAGTAGGATTGCTGAATTAAAAAAAAGAACTACAAATGTTAAAAGATTTGTATGAAGAAAGACAAAAAGAAAAAGAAGAAAAAGATAAAGAACAAAAATTACTAAATGAGATAAATCAATTTAAAGAAAAATTAGAAATAAACAACAAAGAAATAAAAAACAAGGAATTAGAAATAAATAATATAGATGTTGAAGAGACAGATAATTATGATTTAGAAGATAGTGAAACATATACAGAAATATTAGCAAATACAAAAAATTTAGAAATCAATGAAAAACAAGAAGTAATTAATGAAGAAAACTTAGAAAATATCAACACAGAAATAAATACTCTTGATAAAAAAGAAGATGAAAATATAATACCTAGAACATCAGAAATAAGAAAACCTACATATTATAAGAATAAGTTTAAAAGATATAATCTAAAGAATGAATATGACAAATGGACACCAAAACAAATAGTTAATAAAAATTATAACTTTTTAGACTTAGACTGTGTAAATAGATACAGAAAAAATAATACAATTATGGATAGGATATATGACAAAACAATTATTAGATAATCATATAAACATAACAGATGCACCAGAATACATAGAAAGAACACTAATAGGAACAGTGAAATTATGATTTTCAAATTTAACTAAAAATAGCAAGAAGATATTAAGAACTAATAAATCTACAGAAGGAACATCATCAACAACAACTAAACTAACACCTATAGAATTATTCAAAAAATATGAAACAGCTATAAAAGATGAATTTGGTAGTATGACAACAATAGAAGAAGAACAAAATGAAGAAAAAGATACAAATAGGAATTTAATGTTAAAATTAACAATATATAATATGTGTTATATAGATGAATATACTTGCGCATTTAAAGAATATTATTATAAAGGAGCATATAATATAGAAGAAAGTAAAGAAATAAGAAAATTATATTTTAATAAATTACCCGAACCATTTAGTTCAAAGATGATAAAGAGTTGGGAAGAAACAAAAATAGTAGATACTCTAGGAGCAAGAATAAAATTTTTACAACAATAGTATAGAAACTTATGTGAAAAATATAGAGAAGAATTAAAAATGGAAAAAACATTGATAAGAAATTTAGCATGTTGCAAAAATAAAATAGCACCCCAATTCGGATGTGAAGAAAGATATTACAAGAAAAGAAAAAGACATAAGAAATATAAAAAATCAAAATATAAATACAAGAAACCAAGAAAAAGATATTATGTAAAAAATTATAAATACAAAAGACCATATAGAAAAAAGAAATCTATAAAAGAATGTACTTGTTATAATTGTGGAAAATTAGGACACTTAGCTAGAGATTGTAAATTACCTAAAAATTAAAAAATAAACAAATATCAGAAATAAAAATAGAAAATACAGAATATATGCAGATAGATTATATAGATTATGAATTAGAAAGTGAGGATAGTATATATGAAATCTCAGAAAATGAAACAGATAATGAAATAGATAGTGAAATAGATGAATCAAATGACTGAAGAAGATATAAAAATAATAACAAAGGATGAATATTTAAATGATGAAGGAACAGACCAAAAAATAATATTTGACAGTGACATATTTGATGAAATAAAAGGCAAAGAATTAGATTTATGTGTAGAAAAAATATTTAAAATACCAACAATAAAAAATATGTTTACTAGGAAAAAAGAAGAATATTATATAGTAAGCCAAAAGGAACATGTAATAGACTGTAGATATGCAAAAGGTAAAGCTAGTATACTACTAGTAACAAAAACAATAATTAATAAAGAGATAAACGATATAAAAAGTAGAGACCCAATAAAATATGTACACCTTGGAGGTATAGAGATATTAATAAAAGCATGTTTTAGAGAAGGAATAGATACTCCAATAGAATTATATTTAGCAGATGATAGAATTATAAAACCTATAGAAAAAAGCATAATAACTGTCATAAAAGGAAATTTAATATACCAAAAATTTTAATTTATAATAATTGCAAATTATTCAGTAGCGGTAACAGATAAAAATATAGATAAATCATTAGTATTATATTGGAAAATATCAGGAATAGAATTAACCCCAGGAAGTAAAATATTTACAGCAAGATGCAAAAATTTATATGTATTAACAACAAAACATAAAATAACAGGAAAAAATAAGATTAACAAAATACGAATAGAAAGTCCATTCGAACAAATTGTAAAAACAATAGATTATAATGATTATAGCTATAGAGACATAGATATAGAAGAAAATTTAGAAATAATAAATGATAGAATAAGTACAACGAAAAGAATAGCTGATGAAAAACCAGAATCATCAAGCTCATAAAAAAGAACAAGTTATGAAATAAATTCAACAAATAATTTAAACCAATATTACATAACAGGAAAGGTAAATGAAAAAGAATATTTAATACTCTTAAATACAGGACAAGAAGAAAATTATATAGCAAAATATCTAGTAAAAAATGAAGAAATAAAAACTGATAATGATATATACCCAGATCTACCAAGAAGTTTAATAAATAGTAAAAATATAGCAGAAAAAGAAATAATAATAGGAATTAGAAAAATAAAAATAGAATTTGAAGTAAAGGAAGAAATGCAAAAAGCAGACATAATATTTGGAATAAAATGGCTAGAACAAGTAAAACCATATAATATAGAACATACACAATTAACCTTAACTTATAACAGAGAGAAATTATTCTTAAAAAGAGTCTTAATGTTAAATGAAAATATATGTATTAATGAAGATAGTAGTAGAAGGATAGTACAGTAGATATTATACGCCTATGATAGAATACAGGAGCAGAAGCTAATTTATGCAGATATAATTGCTTACCAGAAAGCAAATGGGATAAATTAAAAATACCAATAATAGTTAAAGGATTTAATAATAAAGGAAGCTTAATCACTTATAAAGCTAGGAATGTAAAATAAAAGTATGGGATAAGATATTAACAATAAAAGAAATTTGTAATTATGAACTAACATCAAAAGATAGACTTTTAGGAATGCCGTTTTTAGATAAATTATACCCACATATAACAACTAGAACAGATTGGTGGTTTACAACACCATGTAAACAGAAAGTAAGAGCAAAAAGAGTTAATAATAAAATAAGAAAGAAAACCGATTGGATAAAAGGAAGTGAAAAAATTACACAAAAGTTAGAAAATATAAAAAATACTGAAGATACAATAGAATTGGTCGTATTTTCGATAAATAAAATAGAAATAACTATATTTTCAATAAATAAGATAGAAATAATTAAGAAAAAATTAGAACAATTATATAGTGAAGATCCATTAAAAGGATGGGAAAAACATAAAACTACTATTAAAATTGAATTAATAGATAAAAATAACATAATAACCCAGAAACCATTAACATATAATTTTGACGATTTAAAAGAATTTAAAATGCATAAAGATGAATTATTAGAAAAACAATATATACAAAAAAAGTAATAGTAAACATAATAGTCCAGCATTTATAGTAAATAAACATAGTGAACAAAAAAGAAGAAAAAGTAGAATGATTATTGACTATAGAAATTTAAATGCAAAGACTCTGACATATAATTATCCAATACCAAATAAGATATTAAAAATAAGACAAATACAGGGATATAATTATTTTAGTAAATTCGATTGTAAATTAGGATTTTACCATTTAAAGTTAGAAGAAGAATCTAAAGAATTAACCGCATTCACGGAACCACGAGAATTTTATGAATGGAACGTATTACCATTTGGATATAAAAATACACCAGGTAGATATCAACATTTTATGGATAGTTATTTTAAATAATTATCTAATTGTATAGTATACATAGATGATATATTATTATATACAATAACTAAAGAAGAACATTTAAAATTATTAGGACAATTTACAGATATAATAGAAAAATCGGGAATAAGTCTAAGCAAAAAGAAAGCTGAAATTATGAAAAATCAGATAGAATTTTTAGGAATACAAATAGATAAGAGTGGAGTAAAAATGCAACAACATATAGTACAAAAAATAATAAATTCGAAAGAAGAATTAG